>NC_053418.1:28312328-28319828 GCF_016859285.1 Xiphias gladius | reverse complement strand
GTGTAGATATAGCACAGCACAGCACTCAATGCACAGTATCTAGTTCTCTTAATACATCAGTGTCATAAAGTTTTAATATCCAAGAATAAAATAAAATCACAAGGGACTGTACTAGCTCCAGAGACTGCATACTGAAACAGGCCCTATTTACATTTGTCATTTCAAGTATACCATATCCAGATAAAACCCAGGTGTGATTTAATACACTTTCATTTACACTTAGCCAAATATATGCTTCTCTGTTGAACTGATCAGGGATCAGAAAAGCACTACAACAGCTCAGTGCACCATACTTTGTATGATAGGTCTTTTTCACACAGGACTTTACTATGACATGTCAAAATGTGTGTTGTGAAACTGGGCCATTGTATGTGTTGAAATTGCTGATGTCACTTTTTGTTTCTTCTTAACGAGACAGGCAGAACAGTGTCTAATTTCAGTGTAACTTGAGCCTCTATTATCAGTAGGGGAAAGACCACGTGAATAACCTTTGGGAGCAGTTTAGAATGTGTCTAGCAATTGGATTTCAGTTCATTTTGAATGCATTTAAAATCCACATTCATGGTCTAGGAAGGTTTACCAGATGAGTAGCCACTGACCACAAGGGTCAGGACTCAGGCTCTCTGTATATCAATCAGTACATTTATTACAATTGTAAATCTGTTTATATACAGCAGGTCAGCAACCAGATTTCTCCCCTATCCCAGACCTTATTTTGAAAACATTGCTTACTGATTTTAACTGTATTAGTGATAGAAGACACTCTGTCATAGATTAGTGATAATGATATATTTTGCAGCCTTGGACACAAACTGACTGTAGGTTATAATTGGCATGCTTACCAAAGAATAGAGCTAGACAGCTGGTGAAATTCTGTTCCATCTCTGCTGTAACAGGTAGCTTGGCTGTGTGATGCAGGTGGTGTTTTCCATGGATGTTGAAAAATATAGTTGGACGCTGAACAATATAGTTGGATGCAAAAGGTTGGGCAAATTACGTAATTTTATGGATTTATGAAGCGAAAAATAATTTTAGTGAAACTTTTGGATTTTTGGGCTCCCAGTCAGTACGTTGTAACACTGTTTTTGGTAGATAACACAGCTTGCAAACACTTTTTGTAACAGCTAAGAGTCTCTCTATTGACTGATGAATTTGAAGCCACTTCCTGCAGATCACTTCATGTTCTGAGATATTTTTAGGCTTTCCTGCACACACAGCAGGTTTAAAATCTACCCACAGATTTTCAGTGATGTTCAGGTCAGGGAAATGTGGGGGCCTTTCCGAAAGCTTCAGCTTCATTTTCATGATGGATTTTTAGGTCATCATTGGATACTGTTGTAGAAGCTAACCTCTCTCAGTTTCAGTTTGACTGACTGCAGGACATTTGGATCCACAATTTGCTGATATCCAGATCCAGAATTTGCTTTAGTGGCATCCAATTTTCCATCTGTGAAATGTTTCCACTGCCACTGGTTGCCACGCAATCCCGAAACAGAATATTTCCACCCTCATGCTTAACAGTCCTGGGTCCAGGTAGCACTCCAGCACAGGAGTACTGATTTCTTGTTCACTGTGTGCACTGTATATGATGGTTCCCATCAAGGGAACAAGGAGGTGACAGTGTACATACACAGGAATGGCAGGTGATGTATTTATATCAGGCCAGTAGAAAATTGTCTCAATTCTCTCTTCCAGGAAAATGATTACCCCCGTTTTTTTTCTGTCTTGAAACTGTGTTTTCTTGAATAAAATCAATGTAATTTTTTGTGTTAATGTTCCTCTAAAATGTGCTGCTGCTTTTTCAGCTGCTGGATTAGATAATTGACTTGTTGTTGTTTGTTTCAGAGCCCGGCTGCAGCTCTTCAGGACACAGAAAATGGGCTGGGGAGTGAAGGCCATGCAGGATATCCCTCAAGGAACATTCATTTGCGAGTGAGGACAGGCTCTCATAAGAGAAACAACTGAATTCAGTGTTTTATAGCATGAAATATTGAACAGAAGCCGTGGTCTGAGCTCTTTAAACCCCTAATGCTTCCACAGGTATGTCGGAGAGATCATCACTGACGCAGAGGCTGACAAAAGAGAGAATGACTCTTTCCTCTTCACCCTTGACAATAAGGTGATTGAATTAGTTGACCTGGATTTCAAGCTGCACTAGGCAACCGTGTATGTTGGTGGTGAGACAAAATTGCACACTCACAAGTGTTTAAAAAGTTGGCCGTTTGTAGAAGGTGAGAGAAGAAAATGATTTTATGTTAGAGAGTGCAGTTTTCTGCAGACAAATTGCTCAGTTCGTGGTACTTTGTAGATGGTTTCTGTTTAATGTGTAGGTTTAGATTTGTCAGTTAGAAATTCTTTACAAGGAATAAACTCGAGATATACCATCTAGTTTTCCAGGGGTTTTCCACTGACAATAGTTCAATATAAACACAAATAGACAGAACATTTAACAAAAAGAAAAATAACAATAATAAAATTAAATGATGCAAAATGTGACATAAAATCAAACCAACAAAAAAATAAAACCAACAAAAAACAACTATCAAATAAGACAAACAAAATTAGGAAATCATATTCGAGGAAGAGCACAGAAAATGATTATTCATTCATAGATTATAGAAAAGTATTAGTATCAGTGATAGCATTAAGTAATAAAGTTATAAAACATAGTTATAGAGGTGTTATTGTGGACACATACAACTGATCATATAAGAAGAAGACAGCATTTTTGAAAATCTGAATATTTAAAGGTAGATTTCTCCAATCAGAGGGAAAATATAAAGAAAAAACATAAAGGCTTTCTTAGCAATGGACTTACTGCAGGAACAGAAAAAAGAGCTGTATAGAGTGTCTTAATTGATAAGTAGAGGAGAAAGGTACCACAAACTGTTTTAATTAGTGAGGTTAATTGAAATGTATACATTTGAGAATAGACTGTAGACAATTTCGCTGTCTTCTTATGAAGGGAGAGGGAAAATAACGAGTTTCATACATTGTTACAAGCATCCTGATACCTGTCCCAATTAATTGAAATTAAGTCATTAATAAATCGATCTGTTTTCATTTTCTTATAATGCAACAAGTTTGCATTTGGACACCATTGCTCCTATTTACAAGCATCTCAGAATTACTCCTAGGAATCCTGCTGAACTTTGAACTAGCAGTTATATATGAAACATCCTATACTGATTTTCAAAAAGGAGGATGACTATTAGAACTAGTGTGATGCTGCTGTTTTCTCATATTAGTAGTAGAAATCATTATGACATACATGTACATATTTATTTTTTCACACCTTTATTTTATAGAATATATTTGATTTTTAGAAAATTAAAAATCAAAAACGCAGAAAAGATTAACATTTTTATGTGTAGTTTTTTAGGCATATAACTAAAGTAATTAGTTACAAATGTTATGTATGTTCAAAAAAATGATGCCAAAATTAATTTGTAGATTAATCCCATATTTACCAATATGCCCTTAAGAAGTAGTAAACTGTAAGTAAACATTAGCAAGCCACTTGCATGTCTTAAAAAATAAATGTATATTGAAATTAAAATAGATCATTAGACTCAGTCGCATGAATTTATCCTCTCAGCCCCATCCAACCACATCATTTTACAGTACTTATAATAGTGTCACCTTGGACACTGCAGCAGTGATGAAAACACCATGTTGGATTTGGTGAAGGGAATTAAGCAGGTGACATGCAGCCAAGTGGACATACTATGATTGTGTTCAAAATAAGTTTTAATCCATTCTCACACTACTTACATTACCTTCAGAGGCAAGAGAAAACAAACAAAAAGCAAGCTAATACATGGTACAGTCTATATACATGTGTCAAACACAATAAATCAGATATATCACTTAACACATTAAACATACAATGCTCTCATATATACAGTTGCTTCAGAAAGTATTCACTTCTAGCAAACTGTCTTTTTTTTCTAATTTAATTTTAAATGGATTAACTGACCATTTTTGTCCATCAATCTACACTCAATAACCCATAAAGTGAAAACATGTCTTTAGAAAATTTTTGCAAATGTATTAAAACTCAAATCTCTTATTTAAAAAAAAGTATTCAGACCCTTTGCTGTAGCACTTCAAATTGTGGTCAGCTATATCCTTGAATTATCTTTGGGATGTGTCTAGAACTTGATTGGAGGCAAACTAAACTGATTGGAAATAGTTTAGAGAGGCGGACACTTGTTTCTAACAGGTACCACAATTCGCACTGCATGTCATTTGAAGAGTTGAAGAATTTTGGAAGAAGTTTAGAAATTGGAACACCAGAACTCTTCCTAGAGTTTGCTGTACAGCTAAACTGAGTAACCTGGCAAGAAAGGCCTCGGTCAGGGAGGTGACAAAGAACCCAATGGTCACTCTGACAGAGCTTCAGAGGTCCTGTGCAGAGATGGGAGAACCTGCTGGAAGAACGACCATCTCAGCAGCACTCCATCAGTTAGGCTGTTACGGTAGAGCGGCTAGACAGAAGCCACTTTGAGTAAGAGGCATATGACAGCCCACTTGGAGTTTGCCAAACAGCATTTAAAGGACTGAGAGCAAGAGATAAAAGATTCTTTGGTCTTATGAGACAAAAAATTAACTCTATGGAAAGAGCTCCAAACACTGTCAGGTGAACACCAGGCACTGCTCCTCACCTGGCTAATAGCATCCCTGCGGTGAAGCATGGTGGTGGCACCATCATGCTATGGGGATGCTTCTAAGTGGCAGGAACAGGGAGACTGGTCAGAATTGAGGGAAGGATGAATGCAACCAAATACAGACAGGTTCTTAAAGAAACCTGCTCCAGAGTGCATGCGACCTGAAACTGGGGTGACATTTCACTTTCAGCACGACATTGACCTGAAGCAAGACAACAAGACAACACGAGAGTGGCTTGGGGACAAGTCTCTTTTTGTCATTGAGTCGCTCAGCCAAAGCCCAGATTTAAAGCCCATAGAACATCTGTGGAGAGACCTGAGGATGGCATTTCACATACACTTCCCATTTGACAGAGTTTGAGAGGAGCTGCCAGGAAGAATGCGAAAAACTGTCCAAATCCAGGTGTGCAAAGTTTGTAGGGATTTACCCAAGAAAACTCGAAGCTGTAATTGTTGGCAAAGGGGCTTCTACAAAGCCCTGAATTAAGGGCCTGAATACTTTTGTAAATGAGAGATTTCAGTTTTTAATTTTTAATACATTTTCAAAAATTTATAAAAACATGTTTTCAGTTTGTCATTATGTGTTACCGAATGTAGATTGGTGAACAAAAATGGAAATTTGACCAAATTAAAATTAAATCTACATCACAAAGTGCAAAAGGTGAAGGGGTCTGGTTTCTTTCTAAACATGTACTCTAATCTACATTCATTTGGAGTGCATGTGCTCTTATTATTGGTCAAAAGGTGGAGCTGAAGAGTTGCTCATCCACACAGTGATTAGTACATAATGCACTGTCTTTCCTATGTCAGCAGCATTTTTCATGGTTTTAAAGATTATGGTTGATTTTAAGATGACAGCTGGTTGGTAGCAGTTTGGACTAGTTGCAGAAGCAGTTACTCTGAAATCACATCTAAGGTTTGAGTCCTCAATAGCCATTTGTTCTTTTGAAGTATCTTAAAGAAAGATGTTAAAACCCAGCGTGTTTATTTATAGATTTTGCCTCATTATTTCCATTTAGTAAAGTGTGAGGGTGTATTATGAGGCAACATGCTAAACATAAACTGTCTCTGTCATGCCCCCCCTTTGGAAGCTGGAAACATTTCATCAACCAGCAACAATACTGGGGACAGTAAGAACAAAAGGAAGTCCAGGTGAATTTTATTGAAATAACACGATCGAGAACATAACATAATCAATCCACATTTTTCCCATTGTATGGACCTCCTCACTCTCTGGTGTACACAATAGGAGACCCAGTTTGAGAACCCCTGCAGTAGGTAAAAATTAGGAATGAAATCGGGACAGGTCTGATCCAGATGGTTTCACTCATTAGAAATTAAAGGAGAAATTTTTATGAGTAATTATAATATTGTACCCAACAAATGAGACTGAGAAGACAAGAAACACGAGCAGTCAGACAATCAGAAAGGTTGGACACAAACCAACAGGATAGACAAACTTATCTGGAGGATGAAATGAAGATGGACATAAAACTATGACACAAACTTATGTTGTAAACATCCATCACAGTTTACACGCACTTCCCTAGTTCAACTTGACCTACTTTACTTACTATAGTTGTGTGTACACTGGCTTGCTGTGCAATAATTTTATTACTAACGAAATTTAAGGTGCCACATTTTCAGTATGACCTCTAAATTAAAGTGTTTGAGGTAATCTGGGTAAATATGTTAGCTTGTTTGCAAGCTGTCTGATCGTCTGACTTCTTGTGTTTATTGCCCTGTCGCGACTCTTTTTGGTTATCATCTTGTGCAGGTGGGTGATGTACACTGTATTGATGCAAGACTTTTCGGCAACATTGGCCGCTTCATCAACCATCTGTGTGAGCCCAACCTGCTGGCTGTAAGGGTCTTCACTATGCACCAGGATCTACGCTTTCCTAGAATAGCCTTCTTCTCTAGTAAATCCATAAAAGCTGGAGACCAGATAGGGTGAGTATTCGAACAACAACCCCAGCTCTGTTTAATGTCCTCTTCCTGTTCAGTAGAGAACTTTAAAATAAAATGTTAAAATAAAGATATTATGATGGACTGGGGTCTCTTCCTTACCAGGTTTGACTATGGTGATCACTACTGGAGGGTGAAGAGCAAATACTTCAGCTGCCAGTGTGGTTCTCTCAAGTGTCGCCACTCAGCTTCTAGCAGACTCACTGATGACCACTGATCTCTCTTTCGGCCTGGACACATTCTTACGCTGTGTCCTCCTTAATGTCAGAAACAATGCCTTCTCAACCAGACACCACGTAAGAGTGACGCTTTGATTATGTAAACACCAGTGTTTTGTCTTATGGATTTTACAGCATTCATTTGAATTCCCGGTTTTAAACCAGTAAATGAAAGATAAATATTGTTAAAATCTGTCATCTGAGAGCACATATGTAACATATTTATACACCTGTTAAGGAAAAGCTTCTGTGTGAAGAAAACTGCAGCTTGCCACCAGCCAGAAATTCTGTATGTGAGAGAGGGTCTAACTATTTTTAAAGAGCCAACAAGTTAAAAATTCCTCACGGTTGATTTTAACATTCACAGACTCTTCCTTTAATATTGCAAAGTGTTATA
The DNA here is from genome assembly GCF_016859285.1 of Xiphias gladius. Lineage (NCBI taxonomy): Eukaryota > Metazoa > Chordata > Actinopteri > Istiophoriformes > Xiphiidae > Xiphias > Xiphias gladius. The sequence continues at coordinate 28,312,575 of NC_053418.1, read as the reverse complement.
TTTGTGAATTAATGAAATGAAGTAATGTTTTTAGTAGTCTGATCTCTTCTATGAACTTTTTATTACATGTCTAACTAGTAATAATTACTAATTAAACACATTTTTAAAGCATATTTTGTCTGGATTTTTTTTTTATTGAACATTTGTTGGCAAAAGAAAATATAGATAGCTTCTCTCTTTGCTCCCATTCAGTCACAAAAGCATTAGTGAGGTCCAACACTGATGTGTTCCAGTTTATCCCAAACCT
>NC_053418.1:28102328-28304828 GCF_016859285.1 Xiphias gladius | reverse complement strand
GTTTTTTCTCACCTGGACCGTGGGCGAGGCGGTTTCAAAGAAGAGCCGCCCAGCGTTCAACTCCCAATGGAAACGGCTCTTTATGGGACAGAAACGGTGTAGTTTGGGGACCTTTTCTGACTCCTCGCTGTGACGGTTCGCAGTATTTTCTGTGCCGTAGTCTTTTGTGTTGAACTGACTGTTTTTCACTGGGGTTTTGGTGAAAGGTGCATCCTGTAGCATGGACTTGTAGCGTTGACGCTAGTATATTTCTGCTCTCTCTGGGGACCGGGGCAGTCAGCCGAAGAAAGTACACCAGTGAAAAATGATGCATCATGGCATGTGATCTTAACTTTGAGCCACAATTTCATGTTGGAGAGGGTGACAGCATGGGAGGCAGCAGAGTCGAGATCACAGACTGACGTTGATGAAAAAGAGCCTTCTTCTCCTTGTTTTGTTGTGCATGTTTGATTCTCCTGTTCGTGGAAGATACACGCCCCTAAAAGACCCGGAGGAGGGAACGACAGTGTGTGTTGTGATGCTTCTTTTCCATTTCTTTTCTGGTGTAAGTTTTGGTTTCTCCAGCAAGATCTGTGCTATCCCAGAATGGCTCGCTTTGAAGACGAACTGTCCAGCCGCTATGGAGGCAGCTGTCCCGCGGGTCCGGCCAGAGGGGCCAGCCGCCAGCCGGGGCCTCCGGGGGGCCAGAGAATATACAAGCAGACGATGGCCCAGAGAGCCAGGACCATGGCCATTTACAACCCCATTCCAGTCAAACAGAACTGCCTCACCGTTAACCGCTCTCTGTTCATCTTCAGTGAGGATAACATCATACGGAAATATGCCAAAAAGATCACCGAATGGCCATATCCTTAGAGTCCAATACCTTCATATGTGCCGGTCTATCCCGTGTAACGCGAGATCACCACGCCGAACTCCGCTGAAAAATATGTGCATTTAAGGTTCCGTGTTTACCGGCAGAAGATACGTGTATCTAGGATATGATACACTACCTACACTAACGAAACGAAAGGATACAGCCTTTAATTTAGCATATATACGATATGAAAAGAATCGTTTATATCACTAATATTGAAAACTTCCACAGTTGTTTCTCCTTTTGTTTCCACAGCCCTAATTGTGTTATGTTTTCGTTAAAATGGTGTCTCCTGTGGCGTCCCTTTCGGCGCCTGGGCTAAGGCTTAGTTTAGGTTATGGTTAGGCGTAGCAGAAGTAACTGGTTAGGGTTAAGGTAAAGTTGAGGTCAGGTTAAGCAACATAAAAGACGACTGGTTTTGGTGAGTGATACGACTTTGTTGTTCAGATATAGGTAAGGGGAATCAAATATCGAGAGGGAAACAGACTTCCATACAGCAGAGGGGAGTGCTGCAGCCTGTGCCACGATTGGGTGCTCCTCAGTCAATGTTCTATAGAATAAATATCCTGCCAGACCTTATTTCAGAAGAGGTCTTAAACCATTTCTTTGATGCACGTCTGCTACCACTGTTGACAAGCAAGGCAACCTTAAAGAGTCACATTTCTAATGGAGCTTGATGTCATTTGTTTCATATTTCGCCTCAGAGAAAACAGAACATTAATCGATTAGTAATTACCAAAAGGTAGTAAGAAGGCTGGGTGCATAACATGTTGCTTGGTGTTTTGACTTGTGTTTCACCGCTCTGTGGGGTTTCATTTTTTTATGCCAAGTCTTCTATTACAGGGGTTTTTCGTCAAGGTATCTAAATTTCTTAGACTTTTACTTGATGAAGAATATTTCTTAAAGACTTTAATCCAGGGAGACTTACGTTGTTTGTCTCTGTTATAGGCTGATGGAGCCTGGTCAGAGAACAGGTATCATGTACTCTATCCCGATGCTGAATTCATGAATAGCGTAAGACCCATGGTTCTCAAACGTTTTCTGGCATTGCCCCCCCCCCCATTAGCGAAAAACGTACACCCCACCCCACCCCACTCCACAATTTTTTTTTTTCAATCATTAGGTGAAGCAAATAATAAAAAGGGATCCAAGTTAAATTTTAGTGAAAAAGAGGCCAACAGAATAGCATCAGGAAACTCTTGTTTGTTTATTTTCCCCACATAAATCATAGTCATTCAGCTTAGTTTCACTCCATATTTTTTCCCCCTGCCCACCCCTCAGTTTAAGAACTACTGGGTTAGGCAATGGGGTACATAAAGGCAAGGTTTAAAGTTGAGTTATAGACTGTATAACACCATTGTGGTCTATTACGTGTTAGACCATGGTCTCAATGACATTTCATTGTGAAGGATGTAGTCTGCAGATGGTGCTGTCCAGAGTGCTGAACTCCTAGCAAACAGCAGGCTGACCTCAGCATCAAGGCGGTGGCACTCTGCATGGGTGTGACAACAAACAACCAAACCATGGCAATAAAATGCAGCAGGATGCATTTCAAATTAGGTGTTGTTTGATTTTTAATTGATTTAGTTTGCTGTGAATGATTATTCGAGTGTGGATGCCACCTATTGAGTTTTGTATTTTGACTCACCAACAGAATAACTACTCACTGGCTTAGATTTGGATACTTTTTTGAGGAAAAGTCAATGGTAAACAACTCTTATGTTAATGGTTGTAATAGGTGTTGCAATCAATTCACATTTAGTCGTGTAATAGCCTACATTACTTAAGTCACTGGTTGATAACCTCTGGTGCTGAACAAACGTTTATCATGCTTTGATGTTACATTGCATTACCGAGCCCTTTATACTGATGCAGAACAATCATGGCAATACTACAATATGATCTATTGTGACCCCAAGTAGTTGGAATCCATTGGCAAGCTCCTGTCCTGAGGATGCCCTCCTCCTGGCACAGATGTAACGGTCCTGAGGGGATGTTGGAGTGGTAGTGCGAATGACACAACAGCAGTGCACTGCAGGGAAGTGAGATACCCAATAATCTGTACAAATCTTTGTATAATTTCTTGAAGTAACCAGAAACTCTCCTCTTACTCAGTACTGCAAAGGTGTTGCATATTGATGAGGATCCCAACTGGCATTTGACTGTGGCAGAAAGGTGATTTTTGTATTTTTACGGGAAAAAAGAAGATGTGTCTGTATGAACCACTGAGGACTGCATGGGAATATAAATATAACTAGTTAACTACTTTGTGGGCATTGGGGTTAAAGGGGCACTCCACCAAATTTAAACTTTAACTTCAAATACTTGTCATGAGAAGTACTACTCAGCCTGTGAAAAACGGCTGTATGATTTGTTCTGTAGCTATGGCGGGAGTTTTCCAAAGTTTGAAACCATGACTCCGGTTATGTCATCAGGGTTATCTCATCCTAGGTGTGTGACTTAAAAATTTAACAGGAAACTAGGGCTCCTTAAATCCTCTATAAGTATTGCTGTGTCCCAATTTCGTACTACATTCAAACCGTATACAATAGTTACTATATACAAATCTTTATTGTATACTGTTTTAGCAGTTAATATTACAAGAAATTAGCATACTTTACCGTTATATAGCAGGAAAATTGTACAGTGTGCGCGCCATAAGTCACTAGTCATACTGTGACTTTAGAATGCTACAGCCAGGTCTATGTTGCAGACTTAACAATTACTTTTTCCAAAAATGCAGTTGTTATTTATTGTTTTCTAAGGTCTTCCTAGAGTCGTTTCACCACCGTCCACAATTTGTTGTAATTTTTAGCTTTCAGCAGCTCTTCCATTTTCTTTTTGCATTACATTGTGGGAGAATAGTATACATCAACAGCACACTCAGAAAGCAAACATTGTTAATATGCATACTGACTGATTGGAGTACACTTAAGTGTATCACTTGTTAAGTATGAACACACTACTAGCTTAACTGCTTAGAATTAGTGTGTAGTATGGATTTGTGACCTACATGAGAAGAGGTCTTAAACCATTTCTTGGATGTTTACACATTATGTCTTCTGTAAAAAAGATACACCAACAAACACCAAGCAACAAATCAGGTGCAGAAAGTTTGGTCCCAATTGTGTTTTTGAAGAGTTTAAGATGTATTTTTGTTATCTATTCTTTTTCGTCTTCCTATGTTTTTATGTATTAGTTTAATGGTGTGGTTTGTGTTTGTATGTGTAGAAACTTGTGAATTTCCTTTTCACAAGAGTTCCTTAATACTCTCACTCCATTTGAGTACATGATCCTGGCCACCATTATAGCAAACTGCATTGTGCTGGCTTTGGAGCAACACCTACCGGCCTTAGACAAAACACCGATGTCAGAGCGTTTGGTAAGTAGCCACGACTGCTTTTTATTTCCTACTGTACAGCTCTTCATGTCTCATTTAGTAGAAAAGATAGTAAACTGCAACCACAGTGATGGTTTGCTCTGTTAGTTTTGCTCTGTTAATGTCTTTGATTTCTCTTTGTAAGTGAAATAATTCTAGAATTGGCTACAGTTTGCAAAGCACCTCAAAGAAATATGGTAGTCTGGTTGTTTTCACCTGCAGATTCTGCTGCAATGAAGTTATAGACTTATGCTCTGCTTAATCCAATCTTTCGTCTTTTTCTAGTCCATGTGTTCATGGATTTGAACATTTCACTGCCAAACTACATTGAGTGAAAACATCGAATATTTTAATAGGAACTGAAAACATGCTGCAATAATGACACTGTTTTCATGAATTTCTCAACAACGTGTTGAATATGGTGTAGGATTACATTTTATTTTTCCCTCAGTGATGTAGGTTAAGCAGAACCCCACAGAGCTGCCTTTGATCTTCACTGTGTATCATTACTTCTGGTTACCCCTGCTGCGCCCTACCCCTGCCCCAGGTCTCTTGTTAAGTCTTTCCGTTAAAGAAGCAACTGCTGTGAGCGTTTCTGTCCAATCATAGAGCTGGCGGTGGCAGGGGCAGGGCTGATTTAAGAATGAAATGTCACTGCTGAGGCCCTCTAGCATTCATTTTCATTCTTTCATTGATCCAGTCTTTGAGATGGACTCAAACCCTGTCTGACATTATACCACAGAGTTCATGGTGAATTGAAGTGATCAGATGTGTCATCAGGACTGTGTCAGTGCATCATAAAATTTCCCGTACAGCTTTTCCACCTTATTATCTAGCCCCAGTAAACATTTTGGAGACAAATTAGTATGTCTGTACTCTTGTCAGGAAGCTGTGGCTCTGTGTTTGCTGGTGCTACAAATAACTTTTTTTTCCATTATTGATTAATCTGCCAATTATTTTCTCTATAGATCAATTTAAAAATTTGAAAAATTTGAAAAAAAAGCCCACCACAATTTCTTGGAACCCAAGACAATTGTTCAAATTGCTTGTTTTGTCTGAGCAACACTCAAAACCCCAAAGGTATTCAGTTTGCTATTGTATATGAAAAAGAAGCAACAAATTTTAACATTTGAAAAGCTGAAAACAGAGTTTAATTGGCCTTTTCGCTTGAAAAATGAGAGATGATTTAATGATTTTCAAAATAGTTGTCAATTAATTTTCTGTCCATTGAACTAGTTAATCACCTAATCCTTTCAGCTCTAGTCCATGCACTCCTTAATGTTGTTCGCTTCTAACATTGGTGATGTAGAGTTTGCAGCTTATTCTTATACTATTTCTTCTAAGACTTTAACTAAAAGCATAGTTCCAAGCAAAAAAAAAACAAAATGCCAAACACAACAGCTGGTATAACACTGGAAATATTTCAATACTAATGCCAATATCATATCTGAATGCTAATATTGAGACCAAAATGATATTGATCAATGATCATTGGTTGATCAATCTGAATGCCTTGTGTCACAATTTAACCAGGAATACGTGCTTGCATGTATCTGATTTGCCAACACAGCACCTTGCACAGCTGATAATGTTACATTGTGTTTTGGCCAAAGTAGAGCCAGGTTCAACTTTTTTGCTGACAACACTGTATTTTTTTGCTGAAGCCCTCTGTGTCAGTATAACCACTGTATGAATACAGTGGTCTCTTTGAAATGAATGAGGAGACTGCTTTTTTCATGCAGTGCTAATGTCAGTCTGAACGCACCCTTACTTTGAGAACTATAAACAGGATTTTCTATAAAACCTCAATTTTCATTCAACAAAAGAAGCCAAATGTTAAATGTTGTCTTCATACGAGCAGAAAAATAGTATAAAATTGGCAAAATGATGATTTAAATCAAGGAGGATGTGATGAAAGAGACAGAGGGATTAAGTAAACTAAGTAAATAATCTGATCAGACATTCAGAGCCAGTTTCCACACTCAACAGGTTTCAGTAATTGGTGCTACAGACACATCTCAGTCAGTACCAGATAGGATTAAATACCTAACCCTATGTGTGATACCTAATTAAAATCACACCTAGTCTAATCAAGTTATTTCTATAATGCAGTGAATCCTGTACCTATTTATTTAACTTTTAAAAAATATTTAAATTTAAATATACTGATTCTAAAATTACTGGAATCACCCAATTGAATATGCATTTTTGGTGGTAGTTGTTCGTAAGAGTTCTTCGGGGTGTTAAATAATGTGATACAGTGTTGGAGATGATCATGGGACACTAAATCTCACAGACCTACAGACTGATACCCTGAAGCTGTTGTGGAAAATTATGTGGACCCTTCATTTTATTAGAGGTTGATGACATTGGCTGGCCATCATTTGTTTTTATTGACACAGCCAGATGGAAGTCTGTAATTTTATGAATCCTCCTTACTATATTCTGCTTTTTTCTAACAGGACGACACAGAGCCCTACTTTATTGGAATATTTTGTTTTGAGGCTGGCATCAAGATCATCGCCCTTGGCTTTGCCTTTCACAAAGGCTCCTACCTACGTAATGGCTGGAATGTAATGGACTTTGTGGTGGTCCTAACAGGGTGAGTAGCACTGGCCTAATGGCTTATATAGCTTTTAAGTGACAGAGCTGACGGGCAGCAATGATTAATGAGGGGAGGGGTTAGCTCTGCTCTCTCTCTCTATCTCTCTGTTTGTCTCTCTCTCTCTCTCACTCTGTGTGCGTGTGTGTGTGTGTGTATTGTGTTGGTTTACATTTCTAATGATCAGTAGAGCCCAGCCATTGCAGATGGCAGGGTGTTTACTGTTCTCTTCCTGTCTAAATAAACAGGATTTTAAGGTGCTATTATCTACGTTAGATGTGCAGAAAATTAGAGGGAAATCAGTGTACACACAGTGTGGAAATGAGTGTAAAACAGAATTTCAGGGAAATATTTTTTGTGGTGCTCCATTACCCATTTAGAACTGATGAAAAACCATACACATTTTTCATCAATAACAAGTTTTGCCTTTTCAGTTACAATTATTTTGAGATTTCATTAGCAAAGAACAGAGGCACTGGAGCTTGTTTCAACCCTGTGAAATGGACTGTTTTCAATACATTGTGTCGGAGTTTGTTTTAAATGACGAGTGATACGTGATTAATGACCGATGGTTCTGAAATTGCTTCATTAGTTTGACAGTTTTGAAAGTTTTCAGCTAAACTATATTCTCAATTTATACATACTCTAACATTGGGGGGATTGAAAGACAGGAGAATAATTGAGAATTTGGTGATCTACTCCAATATCTGAGTGAATATCATTATTTAATCACATCACATTGCATTGCCACCTACATCACATGGAATCAAATACACATGTTGACCATGAAGGAAAAATGCATGAGCTCAAAGTGGACATTAACTCTGTACAGGTGGTTCCTAGCCTTTTCTGTCAGATCCAGCTACAATCCTACCAGATGAACTCAAGAACAGCAAAAAAAAAAAAAAGTTTTTCGTACAGTTGAACTTTCCATGATTAGGGTAATTTGGTTAAGTTTGCATTTTTACTTCTATAACTTTGAGTTGTGTTTATCAATATATCCATTACTTTTAGCTAACTATTTCAAATATTTATCCATTGCTTTTTTGCTAATTATTTATGCCATTTATTCTGTAGTTTTAGCTGTTTCAATCAATTATTTTCTTCCTTTGACTATGTTGACTTTGATCCTCTCAGCAGTTAATTGTACTTGTCATATCATGCATGTCCTACACAATATTGCCATTTAGTTATTGGTATGTGCTTTACAAATGCTCGGTAAGCTTAAAGGAATGCTGCTAGACCAGTTGTAAGCTCCTTTTTCATTCTGTCATCTCTGACTGACTGTGGAGTAAACAAAGAGAATCCCTTGGTATTGGATGAGAAAGCTAGTACGGGAATATTGCTGTTGGTGTGGGGGAATGGAGAGATGTAGAGCAGAGGGGCCTGGAGTGTTGGAGGTTGGTGGGGAAGGGCGGGGGTAGTGGCGGAGGATGCTGTTACACTGCACAAAGTCCCTGGGTGCTTGCTGGTTCCACCACGGGATGGCCAGGCCTCTCTTACATAACGATACAGAGATTTATTTGGCCCATCTATTGGGGTTTATGTCAGGAACCTCATTACAAGAAACAGGGCCTCTGTCAATTCCCAAACCCCTCATCAACGCCCCTGCCCCTCCCACTGGAAGTGACCAGGTCTTTATTCCTGTTGGCTGAAAAGAAGGGGAAGCAGTCGGTGGAAATTATAATAAATGCCATCCACCGGAATTAGTCTGGTTTTGCTGGAATGATGCAGAAATCTGTTTGATTTTGTGTGTGTGTGTGTGTGTGTGTGTGTGTGTGTGTGTGTGTGTGTGTGTGTGTGTGTGTGTGTGTGTGTGTGTGTGAGCGCACGCATATATGCATCCATAGGGGTTTATCCTAGAACCAAAAAAAACTAAATTACCTCAAACAAGATTTGCAATTTTAAGTCATTTTTGAATGCACATTTTTCAAATCACCCTGCACTTTACAACTGTATTACTACACAATTATACATTTGACAACACAAAAAAATGATGTATTACCTACCTTAAAGCATAAAACTGGTGATATTCTATATTTTTCTTATTGTCAACAATTCCCATCGAAAGACCAAATGAGCAACCAATACAGTATAAACAACTAACAAGTATTGCGTGTGTAACCAAAACCTGATATATTTTAGTCACAGAGCTCCAACAATGAGCCACACTTGCACTGGGTGACATGTTCCTTCATGTCCTTTCCAAATGTTGTTTAATCTGCTAATTAATGTGAGATGATTTGAACAGACTTGCCTGAATAGCAGCTTGCTAGAAAGATTTTTTTTTTAACATTTTGCATTTTGCACGAATACCCCTTGACTAGAAAAATAATAACTAAAGAATTGAAACAAAATCCACTGATCAGTCATCCCTCCATTTTGTTAAGTTAAAAAAGTTTAAAGTTCCTTTGTGTAGTGGAGTTGAGTGGAGTGCCTGGCTGTCACTCACAATGCGTCAGAGGACATTTTCTAGTGTAGTGTTTTGTATTGTAGTGTAGCTGGGCACGAAGCCAGGTGTCTTTCACAAGGCATGGTTTTGTTGTCCCAGCTTTTTGAATCTGTATATGTTAAGGCAGCTTCTTTTTAAAAAGTTAGCAAAAAGCCTTTGTTGGTAATTTGGCCGTCTGCTAATAAAGCATAAATTCTGAAATCGAGTAGGTCATTATAGTTTGAATATTTAATTTTTTTCAAACAATAGTTCAAATTTTGAATAAAAAGTTCACCCCTTGTATGTGCATGACACAATAAACACCTACAATATATGTATGAGTTATAGTAAAAAGGCTAACAGATGCAAAAACAACTTCTATGTATGTGAATATATGTTTGAGTGCACTTGGTCGGACGTATGTGTGTTTGTGAGGGTGCTGAGTGTAGAGGTGAGGGTTATTTACAGGTTGTTGAGGCCTGTATGCAGGGACAGCCTCCTCCAATGTGTGCGTGTGTGTGTGAATGGGAGCAGCCCAAGCAGGCATTATTGAATTGGAGCTGAGCAGGCTGACATGATAACCATAATCGAAGGGCCAGATGGTGGTTAGAGGGCATTACAACAGTGGTCTGGACATCTTATCAGTGTCACGCTATAATGACAAGTTGAGCCGTGTTGTCAAGGTAGATACTGGATCACTCATATATAGAGTACATGCAGCTGAACGGACATACACATGCAGTCAGTTGCCCTTAAACATGCATGTACACACATGCACACATGCTGGCACATCACTTCTCCATGATGAATTTCATTTCCTGCAGGATGTGCTGTGTAAAAACCCAAAGCAATTAGTCATTAGCCGTGACTCACTGATTATCAACATTCAGCTCATTTGGACAGGACATAAAAATATCAGTCAGGTCAGCAGCCAGCTCTAATATGAGTTTTTGAGCATTCACAGTTTTCCTTAACGTTAAATGGAAAGGTGGATGGCTCTGCAGCTGCTCAACCAGTACAACAAGGGTTGCGAAAAGCACTTTGTAACCTTGGTTTTGAGACGTAATATACAAATAAACTTCATTATTATTATATTACCTGTGGTTACATTTAAGGGAAACTGAGTACACAGGTCAGAGATATACATGCAGGCTAATATAAAACACCTAAGGATACAAAATATGACAGCAGGTTAACAGAGTAGAAGAGAGAGCATTCCAGTGAATTTATGGATACTCATGTTTGAGCAACAAAATGTTGGGTTTGTGTTAAAGCTATATTGATTCATTTTTGCCATCTTGGCAAAAAAAAATCTCCAAACAAGCTGACAGACACACTGACCATAAGATGTATTTATATTAACATGTTAGTAACATTTGCCTGTTCACACTTTAAGCAGATATTGAGGAAGCGAGCAAGAGTTTCCAGGCAGGTACAGTGGGAGTCATGCTCGTTATTTTGGTGTACTGTGGATGTTTTATATAGGATCTTCTGTCAAACTGCATTGTAGCTCAGCTAGAATGAGGTTGACACAACATGACCTTGTCTGAAAGCAGCTACAACAACAAAGGAATAAGAGCAACAAAATGGTCCAGAAATGCAATCAGCATTGTCATTAGCTGTCTACTGCAGTATTTAAACATTTTAGTGTAGATTTTTCCTTAAATGATAATTATGTTCTATTACTACTTGAGTCTTAGCTTTGCTGTCATTTCTATCAGTAACATTGTACTCGTCATGTTAATTGCTGAGATCTAGATTGCGCAAGAAGCATCCGGAGTCAGGTGATCAGTTAAACAAACCCCTGGGTAATTTCAATAGTGATTTAAATTGCTGTTATTTTTTTCTATAAATTCACCTACAAGACTGTATTTGTGGTCTACATAATATTAAACAAGATATGAAAGTATTTATTAATTGCAGCTTAATAGTTGGCTAGTTATGTAATAATGACGAATTGCTAGTGAGTCATGTCTGACAGGTTTTAATATCAGACGATGACTGATGCTGTTAACAGTTGCAGTTTCATATACTGAGAAGAATGAAATAAGACGAGAGGAAGTGTGAGGTAGGAGAAGAGAGGAGAGAGTGGACCAGAGAGAAAAATGCGAATGAAACCGACTCAGTCTCATCGTTGAACATTAACTTCCAATTGTTTATGTAGAAGAAGACTTACAACTCTATTGGTCTTTTTTGAGCAGGAAAAAGGCACAGGCCACTCATTTTTTTCAGACATCATAATCATACAAATTGGTGAGTTAATCTTACAGACGCAGCTGTAAAAAAATCAACCAGAAAACAGCCAAGAGTTTCATTTTGTTGTTTTGCTAACTCCAAATTGTAACTGAAGTAACTACAACTGAGTAGATTTACTAGCAATAGTTGTCATAGGTGGGGAAATGTTGCTGGCTTAATCTTCGCTCAGACACTGTTCATCATGTAAATTGTAATTAAAATTGCAGTTCTTGTGATTTGAAAATTGAGATCCTTAAAATCAGGATTTTGATATAAACTTGACTAATCCTTCAATCCTACCCCCAGAGTTAGTTGGAAGAGCAAACAAAGAGTGAATGGTAAAATTATTACCCAAACTGTCTGTTGTAAACATCCATTACAGTTTATAAATGGACTTTGTGTGCATAGTTCTCCTGTGCAACACAGATTATTGCCTTCATTTCTGATGATGCATTTTCAGACAAATTACTACATGATGCTTAACTGAATATAGGAAACCACCTGGAAGGCTTGTGTTGCTCTCAATAATATAAAGTGGGTGGCAGGGACCAGGAGAGCGGGTGTAATAAGATAGCAAAACAACAACAACAACAACAACAACAACAATAATAATAATAAATAATAAATAATAAATAATAATAATAATAAAGGTGGGGTTGCTGCAGAACCAGGAACAAATGAGTCTTATGAGCATCAACAAACATCTGTCAGTGAAAACTTTCCTCATTACTACCAGTGGCTTTTCACACTCTACATTGGACACACTAATTGTTAATCAGTCTATTTTTTTCCTCTTACATGAAAATTAAGTTTGGGAGGTGAAGAGGTGCATAATGGAGTTACATGCAATGTGCCATGGGCTTGCATTGCAAGCTACAATAGGTGAACTGGCACCATTGAAGGTCTACTGAAAAAATAAATTTCTAGTGTTAACACTGTTATACACAGATATAGCTTAACCTAAATATTGTGTAGTATTGATGTGAAAGGCAGTTCAGTGAGCATCTCCATATTATTGTAACCATTACCATTTTGAACATGCCATCAATTGATCCTGGTCCATATCATATTTGTGTTTGCTCTCAGGACATGGGCCTGAGCCATCTTTCATGAGCTGCTAATCAGATCATGTGGTGGGCTGCATAAACGTAAGAGCCTGGATTTAGGTCCCGTAGGCCAGGTCTGACCTCTACATGTTCCAATAAGATGAAGGGAGTTGCTAATAAGAGCATATATCTGCCTCACTGTGCTCCCACCCAGATCAATAGTGTATTGAGCTGAACGCAGAGCGAATAGATTCACTTCGGCACTCCTCTTTATAGCTGGCTGGATCAAAGCAGCTTGTGTTGGATTTCTGCAGTGGCTCATTCCTACATTACAGCCTGCCCTCCCTACTGTCACAGACAGCCTAGGATAACACTACTCGGTTTGAATTGGTAATATTTTCAGGTATCAGTAAAATATATAATTTCCAGTGACTTATTGAAAGTCTCACAACAGGAATAAGGTGGCTCTGTTTTAAAAATGTAGGGTTTTTACATGAAGAATCAAAAATGCTTGAGATCGTATTTTGTTTTCAAGGTTTAATACAAAGATATTGCATAATTGATAATCCTTTCATTTTTTTAGAAGCAGTTTCACATAAATCTAATTAATACATCCCAACTGGACTTGGTTTGACTGACTTGCCACAAGTCAGCATCTTTGCCTCATTTGAATTTTGAGGAGGTCAAGTACCCTGGCTGTTGTGGCTGTGCAGCCCCAAGACTCTCTGCTTCATGTTGGTGCAGATCAATTGGAGTTTACACAGAGCCGGTGGTAATTTAACTGGGCACTAATGGATATTCTCTCTTTGATTTCATCAGTTTATTTCATCATTTCATAGCTTGCTATGATTTAGCTTACTGCAAAAATTAAATTTTTTAATACACGCTGGGCATTCTTGCAAATAAGGTGTCTAGACTAAGGTTTGACTCTTACTAATGGACCACTTACTAACATGTTTCATCCATAATCGCTTAAAGGATGAGTTGCAGCATTTTTATTTAGGTTTATTATATCCCAATAATTATTTTATAGAAGGCAGTTTTCCATCTTCAGTTTTTCACATCAGGGATGTTGCACATTTTTAAAGCGCATCTTCGTGGGTCCCTTGTAGGGTCGTTGCCTATACCTTTGGCTTTAATAAACTATTCCACTCACCTTCCACACAGTGCGGAACCCCATGAGTATAAGAGAAGGATGATCATATCTGAGTAAGCACTGGACCCAGTCATTAATGCAACCCGTGACCTGAGGATCACATAGGGGGGCTAGGTTGACTGGGTTAGCTCCTGAAATTACTAGCTGGTCAGCGTCCAAGGTCACCCTGATTAGAAGGGTCTTAAATCAGAAAGCGCTTTGGTGATTTACTGGTGACAACACTTCTAAAGTGTTGAGATTACTACTACTACTACTACTACTACTACTACTACATTTTGAGTGTAAAACGGTATTGATAAGGGCCTTTGTTCTAGTATGACCAGTATCTTATCGAGGATGACAATGTTCAGCCCCATTCAGGCAGGCTTGATATTACAGAGGGAGCTGGGAGATGAACTATTCACTGCTCCTCTGTAATGCAATTCATTGTTTCGGATGGCATTTTTAACCATTCTGAAATTACAGAATATGGTCTTTGATAGACATGGACATTCAGCTGGACAAAGCCAAAAGAGAAGCCTCCTCAAGCAGGCGCCGGAGAGTTGAAGGTGAGGCAAAGGTGAGGCGTTGTTTTACTTGAGTCAAAAATCATTCTCCTTAAGAGTCATAACTCAGTCAAATCTTAAGACACAGGTGTCAAACACATTGACATACTTCAGTGTGATTTGCAATTCTTCAGGATATCATTATCTCTGATGTCCATTGCAAATAAATGCCTATAAATCTGCTTTGTAGACCTCATAGGAAAAAAAATAAATAAATAAATAGTTTAGAACTTGCCTGAGGATCGTCACATTTTGAAGTTTTGTCCAGTATCAAAGTAATTCAGTCATAGTTATCTGTCTGCACTGCAACCATGAACTGCTAATAGCTAATTTGGCACACTTATAATTGTGGGAGTTCCCCAAAATGTAAATAAATATGGGCGCAAAAAAACAAAACAAAAAAAAACCAGAACAAAAAAAAAAAAAAACCCAAAACACACACAGGTAGAGCTAAAGAACAGCAGCATGTGGCTCTCCTGGCGGCTGTATTTTTTTTATGTGGTCATATTGATTCCCAATTAGGCTTATGAGTCGGTGTGAGCATGTTTCCATCTATCAGATTAACAAAAATATTAGTGACTTCCTGCATTTTCAAACAAAAGTCAAATTGCACACTGAGCTGAGTTAAAAACAAAAAAACAAAACAAAAAAGAAACGAAAAAAGAAGTACAAGGACAAGCAGCCATTTCTGTAGGGGGGGAAAAAAAAAAAAAAATCAAATCAGAGATCCAAAATCTTAAAATACAAGGATGTTGCTAAAGACTGGATTTAAATTGCAGGCGGACCAGTGAATTCACAGAAAAAAAATAAATAAAAAAAATAAAAAAAACTAGATAACTCCAGCTGAAATAACTACTGGGATGGGGATGAAAAATTACCCGCATACATGCTCTGCATAGGATTAAAATCACCTTACATCCACTAGAGAAATAAATCCAGTCTAATGGGGACTTCAGCAACCTTTAAAAAGATGCAGCTGTGTAAATGACCTTACTCTACTATTCCAAAACGTTAAAGATAGGTATTACAGTGTTTAAACATACCTCAGTGTGAGAAATGTCACGGCTTGTGCCTCCATTATATGTGCTCTCAATCAGGTTGCCTAATGCCAAATGACTCACGTGAATTTGTGGAAAATTAAGGAGAGTTTGATGTGCCAGTATCTTGCAATTGTCATTTGTGGCAGCAGTTAAGCAGAACTCAGTTAAACCAGTAAACTTTTGTTAGAAGCAATATTTTAGAAACTCCATCTATAAACAAGACGGATATCTATATGCAATTTCAGAATGCCTTAATCCTTTCAACTGTGGATATAGTTTGCTGAACAGGTGAATATTCCCCTGATCTGCAGCTGTTCAATCTCTTATCTTCCCAGAGCTTTGTTACTGTTCTAATAGCCTTGTTCTAAATTTTTATCAAAAAGAATAAAGACCCAGATTTTTATACTTATGCTTGCATTTCTTCTAGCAGTCTCCAAAATGTTATAATTCCTTTTTTTTTTTTTTTAATTTTCTAGCTGCACATTCAGTGCATGGCTATTGGCTATACTGTCATATCTTTTGGCTGGAGTCGCTGGGTTGAAAAAATTTGCTGAGATGGTAGTAAGTAATTCCAGCCAAGCCTCAGAAAAAGTTTCAAAAAGTTGTGATTTCTATTTTCTTGGAGAAAAAAAAAAAAAAAAAAAGTAGAAAGAGGCGTTTGCACTCCTGAAACCCCCCGTCTGTTTTCATTGATCACTGTAGTCTTAGATGTACTCTCGCACAGCCTTAGCATCACACATATTGGTATGATTATGATAAGAGCCAATTTGTGTATTTGCCGTGTAAAAGCCTTGTGATCAACAGAGGACCATTGCTCTCTTGGTAGCATCCACACCTCCCCCTGTACCAACACCAGGGACTGCTGGCTCTTTGTTTAGCAAACAGGCTCACAGTGCCAGTGGTATGTGATGCAGCACAGTGCTGCAGACCCTTTATAGATAAGAACTGAGAGGAAGGACACAAAAAGACACAGTGCAGGATAGCTGGATCCCAATGAAAGCACAACAAAACACTAGGGATAGGTTAGATAATAATAAAAAAAAAAAAAAAAAAAAAAACTTTGTTCCTTTTCTTAAAATTTAATGTCTAAAAATGATTTTTCTAAAATAAGACATTTAATGTGATGCATTTATATTTAGTTTGAATTCATATTCCAATGCTCTGTTTAAATCTCCTTCACTCCCTAAAGTAGGTGGTTGTGTGCCTTGTGTGATCATGATCTGCATTTTAACTTACAAGAGGAAGAATATGCTCGTTTCCAACTTGACATCTGAAGGCATAGAGACTTGAATAAGAGGCTATACTTGGTTCTCCTAATGTATGCTTGGTTGCTTGGAACTCTTGTCACATAAAAAGAAACATGACGACACAAATTAAGCCTGTTTTATCAATTTGTGCTAAAGGAATGGTGTTTTTGTTTTGGTGTATTACAGTGTTTTCAAAGTCATTATTGTAAGGGTAAATATGCCTTTTGTTGACATATTTGTATTAAAGATCTTTGTATTTAACCTGATATCAGCTGATATTCTCAAAGGCTAGGTTTTAAAATGAGTCTTGATGATGACAAAGTTTATCATTGTGTCATGAATACAAATCACCACAAATGAATATAAACCAGATCCAGAATGCTGTGCATTTTCAAATCATACTGCAAATAAATAAAGAATACAGTGACTTTCATGTTTACAAGTAAACAAGAAGTCAAAGTAAGGACTAATTAAATAGTCATCTTGCTATCTTTTCCCAGCTTGACACAAAGTTCACTAACTTAACAAGAATTCTAAAAAACTTGAAGATGAGCTATTTCATGAAAAATTTACACTCTTAAAGCTACATTAACTGATTTTTTGCCCACTTGGGGACATATCAGCAAGGTGTAAAACACAACATTGACATATGACCAACTTCTGAAGTTGATATAGCTAAAGTTTTAGTAAAAAGTTGCCTGTTCATATGTCCAGCAAGTCCAATATTCACTCTTAGCTCTGGTTTGGTCACCAACCCCTGAGAAAAATATTCACCATTTTAGCTGCTAAGTGGTCCAATAAGTTTTCTATATTGTTGATGACTGTCTGCTGGCTGTTTGGTACTGGGCAGGGAGTGAACAGTGGCTTTATCAGAGCTTTTTTGCTGAAAACACCTGCCTCCTGCTGCTGGAAATGATGTTAGCTGGAAAACTAACTATGGACCTCATTCAAGAACATTTTCGTATTCTTGTCCTAAAATTCTCTTCTGTGAGGTTTGTTCATAGGAGTGTTCCAATTTAGATTCACCAAACTCTCTTATCTGCAAAAAAATTTTCATAGAATCACGCCTTTCAGACTGACGAATCTGTTCATGAGTAAGTGCATGTTTGTGAACTTTAATCATTAGAATCACCAACGCCCCTAACATATATACTAATAGGCCAAGCTTTGTATGTGGGAAGGTTTCACTCACAAAAATGTCATACAAGAGTAAAAAAAGAATTTCACAGTGTGAAAATTCAAGTCTGCTGTCAGAAATCAAACAAAAATATAACAAATTTAGCGGAGTCAGGAATCATATTAGAGGACCCAAAACAGCAAATCTGTCAGTCATATGTCATCAGAGCTGCTGTACGGTTACAGCATTAAAGAGGGAATGGTTTAGGATACATGAAGTTAGATGCTAAAAAATGTCTAAAGCAAAGTGGTTCATCATTAATATGCAAGGTGGTCAAGGGGATGACAATCAGTGAGCTATTAGACTAGAGAATATTACAGCCTACAGTAGTGAGAGTTGTTTTCCAACAACTACCAAGATAAGTTGTGCCAAAATATGCCAATACAAATACTAAAATCTAAAAAAAATAAAAAAATAATAAAAAGAAATAAAAATAAAAAAATAAAAATCCATGAACAGAAGGTGAACAGAATATTAATTTGCTGTAAGTTTGTTACGTATTTTTAATTTACAATGACTGTCATATTTAAATCCAAATTCAGATCAAGCCAGCATAATTCTGAAATCAAAAGGAGTGCGTTTTCCCCCTGTGGAGAAGGAAAGTCTATCTCTTCGTGACTTGTAAAACAAGTCTGCACCACTTGAATTTTGTTTGTACGTAAGGGAAAATTCCAAGAACAAGAAAATTGGTGAATGCCACAGATTCTCTTAAATCGCTTGTACATGCCACTTAAGAACGAAAATGTGTCCAACTGGTTCTTGCACGAGGCCCAGTTGGTTAAGAGAGACTAAAAAGCCCCTTAGATACAGTATATGTAGAACGTCAGAGTTGGGTATATCCGCAGAGTGGGTTTATCAGAGCTTTTTCAATGCAAACAGCTTCTTGCTGCTGCCTAAAACTGGGTTGAGTAAAGCAGAACTTGCCTGATGAATGAAATGAGCTTAAAGACACTAAAAAGTTCTTCAGCGCTGAGTTGAAGAGCAGAGTTGGATGATAATTCTGTGGGTTTGTTGCTACAAATGATTACTTCCACATTTCACAGTCATTTGATCCATTGATAAGAATATTAATTAGTGCAGCTTTAGGTATCTTAATGTTCCCAGTACTGAAAATGATTAAATTAACAGTGAAAAAAAACAAAGATCATTAAGACCAACATGGGATACAAAATGCTGCTGAAGCTCATAATAAAAATTAGATAGAGGAAATATGGCCGCACAGTTTTGCTTTTAAATAAAGAATTAGCTCATTACAAATATAACCATTATTAAATGGAAAGCAGAAATGTGAAAATAAAATGTAATTGCCAGTTTTATTGAACTGTTTATGTAGCTTTATTCCTGCTACAGGGGGAACTCTCTTTATATCAACTGCAAATAACACAGACCAACTAATAATTGGGCTGGCTGTCCACTGGTTGGGGAAAAAAAAAAAAAAAAGGCTCAATGAGTCAGCAAACTCACCTTAATTTAATGGATAGACACCAGCCTTTGTATTTCCAGATCGCCTGTTTTTAACTAGCATTGACAATTTGCTGGATGTATTTTGTGAACACTGACCAGTGATAGCAGCCAGCCAATCAGGTGTTTAGGCTCCAGAGAGCCGCTTTAGTGATGTAAAGAGGGTTATCAGAATCTAGGCTATGGACATTGTGATGATGGCTCTGTGGTCAGGGCTAATGCACACAGCTCTCAATAAATCTCTTGGAGAAGCAAGACCATGGTGTTTGTACAGTGAGCTCCGCTCTATCAGGGTCTCTCTTAAGAGCAAGGCTGGAACAAATAAATTAATAATTGATTGGTTTCACTGTGAATGAATTAGTGCAGTTACATTATGCATTTTATCCTCTTTGATAAGCCCTGTGCACAGTATACTTTACCTGAGGTATATTATCCATTCTATTATAAATAAAGTGTTGTAAAATGTCCAGGTTTATCTGACATAATGTAATGGAATAGGGAAACGCATTAATACTTGCATCATCCTAAGATGTTAATGTCCCTGCTGGTTTTTCCATGGTTTTCCACTGACTCCTGGTTGACGACCTTTGACTCCTTCCAAGTCGATCGTTACAGCAGTTTTGGTCTGTTGTTTATCGACAGCTGATATACAATTTGTTTTTTTGGTGTTATAATCATTCTAGACCAGAATTCTTGCTGTTTCACTAATGTTTTCTTCCCCTGGAGAAAAGAAAAGGAGGACATTCACATTTAAAACCAGAGACAGGAATTACAATTCCTCCCTCCCAGTCTGTGAAAGCAGAAAATGTAATAACCTCACACATTACAATAACCAAAGGAGTATCTCAGGGCTCCTCACTTGGCTCGGTTTTCTCCATTTACATAAATTACCTACCCTCAGTCATTCCCAATGGCTCAGCTCAACTCTACGCTGATGACACCGTCATCTACACATCAGATGAACTTAGTTCAAACCACAGAGCCACCTGGATTGATAATTCCCTCAAATTTTCCAACGCACATCAATCGACTATGAACAAAAATCAAATCAAGCCTAGATTTCCTGTACAGGAGCAAATCCTGTTTTACTACCAGTTCCAAACCCCCCGATCAAATCCTGCATCCTTCCACTTTTGACAACAGCGACACCATCTAGCACTCTGCTTCTAAAAGCCTTCTCCCCACACTAGACACATTGCGTCACACCATTCTTAGATTTGCAACAGGAGCCCCTTAGCACACTCACTGTACACTAAATTCAGTCTCCCGCCTCTCTCAATACACAACAAAAGCACATCTATAAAGACTTTGAATGGATACACCCCCATCCCTCTCTCTAAACCCCTCTCCATTGCCCAGTTTACATACAGCCTTCGGTCCAACAACTTTATCTCACTCAAGGTTCTATCAGCCTGCACAAATTCTGGCACCGAAGCCTCCTAACACACTGCTCCCTCTGAATGGAACTTACTACAGAAGGATCTGTAAAAAAGCATAACCTTAATCTTACTGAACGCATCTCACTTCCACGCGTCACTAACATACTGAACAACACGTTTTCATTCATGTGACCATTAAACTTTTACTATGTGCTTAAAAAAAAAAAAAAAAAAAAAAAAAAAAGAACTTTACTCCGGGAAATGGAGAATTATGCTGGGTAATTATGAGCCCCCTCCACCCCGACCTACCATTAAAACTGTGGGGCGAGATGTGACTGCAATAGAATAGAAACCAACCACAGCTGTGGTCATCTACATTGGGAAAATGTTTACTTTCAGAATATATATTACTTAGTTACTATTATTTCTCTTTGTGTATGTTTGTTCAAACAACAGAAAAAGAAATCTGTCAGCAACAACTCAAAATGAGGGATAACAAGTGAAGTTGAATGTAGACACTTATGATACTGAAGCATATCCAAAAAGGCACAGCCTATGGTTAAAGATGTTTTGTTGGGTGGCCAGTTGTGAATGTTTTGACTGGATATTCCAGTTTTGAGATTTTTGAGCTTTTCCTGCCTCCCATTCCAGACTTCTGAATAACTGCCAACATCATCTTTGTTCGGCCATACAGGTTGTTCTAAGTCCACTTACAGAGGAAAGGGGGAAGAGAAAGAAAAAAAAAAAAAAAACCCTCAAATATTTCTTTGATTATGTGCAAAACTTCTGTGTCAGATGAAAATGACACTGCTGGAACAAATACTTGATTGGAGCGTATTCTTAATTTTGCTAAGGAGAGATCAAATGGAAGAGAATAATTAAATTGAGGTAAGCAACAGAATTTTGGCAATTAGACTCCATCAATATGAAACATCTTCATGAAGTCTAGGCCCATGTCAGCACCATGAACAGTGATGCACTGTATGAATGTGTGTGAGAATGGGTGAATGTGGCAGTAGTGTAAAGCACTTTGAGTGGTCGATAAGACTAGAAAAGCACCATATAAGTGCAGTCCATTTACCATCAGGAGTATAGAGCCATTGGAAACGATTCCACAGCAGAGTTTCTCTAGGTGGGGGTTGCTACTGGGACAGAACACAGGAATTCTAGGAGGGATATTGGTTACAATGTCTCACCAGTTTAGGTTATTTCACATGACAGATTTTTTGTATTTGCATGAGTATCATTTCTGTGCACCAACCAGATTTTAGCAATATTTGAATCAAAATCTGATGACAGCAGGTGGGTTGTTTGCATATGTTGCCACTGTCAATCAAATCTGATCAGGCCACACCTACAGTCAAGATGAGGAATATTAAGAGTTTTAAAGTCTTAATAACAAAGGGTGTTTTTTATCAAAATTTAAAAGAGTAACTTAACACCAGACTGAAAAGCAGTGTTTCACTGGCATCTCTGGTTGAAGCTTCAAGCCCGTTTCATCTCTTGGAATTGGGGTTATACAAGTATACTCTGTAGGATTCAAAAGAAAAAAAAAAAAAAACCCACACACTTAATACCAGCAAAACAAAGACAAAAAAGGGCAGAGGGGAAGAGGTCCTGTTTACTTAAATGTTGGCACTTAGCAGCCTAAATTTTTCAGTTTTAAAAATAGCAATCAAACTTCTAGAAAGAATTGGTTCTCAGGGAAACTAGATGTTACATATTTTAAGTGATCCATTGAAGTAAAGCCCAGTTTCTTAATTTGAAAACTTAATTTACTGTATGAAAGAGGGAGGCAGTCAGCCTTTCACCTAATGAGGATTAATCATCAAGCTACCAGTGACTCAAATGCTATGACTGACTTCAAGTTAATGCGATGTTAATGAATGAAGTATTAAGTCCAGATGTCCACTACAGAGAACATTTACAAATTATGTTTTAATGTGAAAATCAATGAGTTCAGCTGTGAAAACTATTCCTGGGATGTTTAGTTACATCCCTTAAAAACAATTAAAATATAACATTGAAAAACTTGAGAATATCATGCTTACCTTTCTTCTTTCCATAAAATGTGCTATCCAGTATGGTGTCCATTTTGAAAAGACAGGAAGAGGAAGTTAAAATGGTCACACTGCCACACAGACAATGTCATTTTGAAACCAATTGTCCTCTTAAGGAACAACAGCACTTAAGATAGTGGCATGTGTAGTTTGAGGGGAATTAGCGAAAACCACTAGAGTGGACAAAAATGAACATCTGAATCTCAGGATGATACGAATATATATTTCTTTAAGACCCAAGTTTATTCCTCGAAATACTAATGACGAGGTTTCTGAAACACCTTTGAATATCAGATGTCATATGCAACCTCCACTTAAGTTAAATGGCCCATAAATGGAATTAGAGCTGTATATTTGTATTGTTACAGATACTAGAAAACTTTAAAAAAAAAAGTGGAGGGCCAGAAATCAAAGTAGAGTTGCAACAAACTATTGTGATAAGATAATTATTGAAATTGGGAGGAGAAAAAAAGGTAGATTAATCATGAACAAGAATAAATTAGTTGTAGCCCTGAATCAAACAGATACATGATCAGAACATATGGCCCATTGTTGCTGGTGAATGGGGACAAATCGAGGGCACCTGTTCTCAGAATACATTTTCAATCAGTCAGGTTGTAAGCAAAGCCCCAGTTTAGCCAAACTTATTTGGAAGAGAAGACAAAATTGAATGGTAATATCATCCAAACTGTGTTGTAAAGATTGATCACAGTTAAGAGTTGTACAATGAGGGATTATTAACATGGTAGAGGAGTTGTTTAGATAATCTAGATAAACTGTTGGTTTGTTTACAAACTGATCATCTAACTGCTTGTGTTCCTAGCGCTATTGGTCTTTGTTGTGATGTTTCCATGTTCCCACATCTCACCAACTTGACAACTAATGTGCTAGACTTGTAATTGGGTGAAGTGGGCAACTAACCAAGGACCTCAGAATTTTAATGGGCCCCAAAAGCTACAGGTTTACCAAGTATCGAGCCCAGGGGCAGCAGAGGCAGGCGGGAGGACCCGAACGCAGGCAAACAGAAAAAAGGTGCGCACATGAACCAGAGCAAAACAGGCAGGAACTGAACACCAAAGTCCAGAAAGTCAAAGCAACACATGAACAGAGAAACGAGACAACCTGACAGTGACTGTGAGCAAAAAGGGCAGGTACGCTGTATATAGTCCATTGCTGAGTGCAGATGACAAACAGGTGAGATGGGTGTGGCAGTCTGGGCTGGGTGGTTGGCAGAGTGAGAACAGGTGTGCAGATGCACAGGGAAAGCCAGGTGTCTGGAGGGAAACAAGGAAGGCAGGAAGGAATGACAGGTCCAGAGGAACAAGAGAGCCCAGAGATGAGGCAGAGGGAGTACAGTGAGCTCCTGAATATCACAACATCCAGTGACACTGATAAAGTCTCAAAGCTGGGCTCCTGTATCAAAATCTAGTGTTAAAACATCCATCTGGCCGTGTTAGTGAGTATGATCTAATCATAACTGACAGAAATGATGGACAAAGCCATTAAAATAAGATGCATGTTGTTATACTGTAAACCTGACTTTTCCTTTAACAAATTTATTATAATGTCTATTTTCCAGTTTCTAGTTAGTGAGGTATTTTTGGATATACAATTTTAAGCCTCAAGGCCTCATCTGGTAACCAACTAAATGAAACAGCCTTATATAGGAAAAATCTTTTTGTGGTTGAACGAACATGCATTGCAACCATGTTAAGATTCACTGCTTTAGACGCCCTGCAGTATTAGCATTGGCTTAGTGTGTCATTTATCTTTTGGGATGATGAAGCCAGAGGGTCAACCCTGTGGTCCTTCATTACTGTGAAGGGAGGAAACTGCTGCCATTCAGCATAACCAGCCTCAGCCTGTTTCAGCTCATCACACTCATTGCCAGGAAAGAAATAAGCTGGCGAATGAGACAGAGGCTGAGAGACAATCTCTGTGCTGAGGTTTTTTCTTTTTTGGACTGACGTGTCTGAGACTGTCAATCGATGCCCTGGGAGGTGTCTCGAGCCCCCACTCCATCACCATCACCACCTCCTTCAGGGAGCTGATTGATCTGAGAGTTGGTTGAGTGGGAGGGTCGGGACCCCGCAGGCAGCTGGGCACTGCTGTCTCCACTGGGCTACTAGCCATGTATCTCTGCATGGTACTTTGCTTACACTTTCATCTGTAAGGGAAGCTAGAGAGCATGCTGTAAGAATCTGCCTGTGGCTATAAAGCGTGAATGACTGTGTATATTTACAGGAGGATCAAATGAACCCATGTATCTAATGTAATCTGGCTGAATGCCACACCCAAATTGCAAGTCTTGAATAGACTCTCTCCAGAATTGGCTATTTTGCCCCATTCAGCCATGTTATCTCTTGGTCTAGATACCAGACAGTGATGAGCGTAGTTTATTGAGCGTGGTCTGTCATTATGTTAAGCTGATGTCCATTACATGAATACTCGATTTGGCCCCAAGCTCTGACTGAACTCAAATCATTGATTTGCACTTACTGTCCATCACAGAGATGGTTTAGTCTCATTTTATTGCACCAGCACAATCTAAGCAGTAGGACACATTTGACTGGAGAAATATTATAGCCCTGTGTGCTTTAATGGCTCAAGGATGACACTGGAGATACCCATTTATAACTGAGTGTACTTGTGTTCCTTCAAAGCAGCAGATAAAAATGTCCATCAAAAAAGAACATTATTTTTTTTTAAACACATTATTTCTTTATTCCAACAAAGATTTTTTTTTCCTCTATAGATTGTTGTTAGGCATCCATGCTTTTTCAGCTTTGTGGCTAACACAAGAATTGGAAAATCATAATGCAAACATAATGGATTTGCTTGGACAGTTCTCTGTGTGTGGGTTAAATTGTGCAGCAACTGCATTTGCATCAATGTCCTTGTCGGATGCAGTTCAAAACTTTGGACTCCTTGTTTAAGCAACTGAGGTACAAAAACCTATGTAGGCTGCTAGCTGCTAGCAAGACGGTTGATGATAATTTGACACACATGTAGAACTAGGCTCAGTATAGACAAACCAATCCAAACCATAGTGGACTGAGTAATATCTCCACCTTGTTTTTAAAAACAGAGGAATTACAAGAAGAATATTCCTTTGTCCCAATTACCTTCTCTTGGGACACAGTTGTTATCTTTTATTTAAATGGGACATTATTTTCCCTATTTGGGTTAATCATTTACATAACAATGTGTCAATGGTATTATTAAAGCTCCTTTATCATCTGTGAAACCACTGCAAGCCCTGCTCTGACCCCCACGCTAATCTGAGATTCATTTGTTGCCATTGAGATGAGCTGGGACGCTATGTACTGATTTATTGCACATTTTACATAAATGCAGTTAGAGTATTAATGTTTTCATAGCTATAGACGGAACTTCATCCACTGTGTTAACAAAGAACTTCCTTGGGAATTGGGAGCTCACAAATATGGCAGAGTACACACACACATGTTAGTAAAAAAAATGACCATCTCAACATGAGATCACAGAGCCGCTATGAAAGCAGTTTGCCTCTCCACACAGGTCAGGTGATCTTAACAAAGCTAAACAATCATGCAGGAAGATGTTCAAGATTTTTTTTTAGTAGTAAAGCAGTTATTATGTCAAGCACTCTGCAGTGATAAAGGCACAATATTGCATAACAGAGCCAGTATTGGAACTTAATCACATTGTGCTGTCTCAGTATAAAAGAAAGAAGCTGAATGCAGGAGCTGAATACTTTTTTTCTCTGTCAGTTTACTGTGGCTACTTTCTTGGCGCGGTTCAGTGACTCACTGACTTGGTGATTGATCTGTATTTACAGTGACAAATCAGTGACTTTGTTAATAAAAATGTGCAGTAAAAATGGAAGTAAACCTTTTAGCACTCTTGGCCAGTCCTTAAGGCACACCAGGTTGCAGCCACTTTGCGTTAGGCTACTTTTAATGCTGGCTATCCATCAGTGACCGACAGCTCTCGTTATACATTTACGATTGTTTATTGATTTGAAAAGTTATCAAAGTTTTGATGATCTTTGCTCATTACCACACTGACTGTGCTGAGGGTAATTGATTTCATGTTTTCAAAGTTAACTACTTAACACTAGCTCTTAGCTAACATTGGCCAAAGATCATCAACAGTAGCCACAACTTATCGTTGTTTGTGTAACCTCATATGTTAAATTTGGAAGTTATTGTTGCCCCAACTGTGACTTTTGAGCTGCATGTTTTTCATGTTGTCACCTGTTTTTTGTTAGCCACAGCAGAGTTTTTATATCCAAAGGTGATAATCCAAGATGTCAACTGTTGTTTGTCTGCTGGTCTGTGCTATTAGATGCACCTTTCCCTTCCGTTTGTGCAATGTCATTCGATGCTGTCAGATCAATTTGAAGTATATCTATTGTCAGGAAAATGAATCACGACGCCTTTGTTTATATCATAATTTTTGATCTTGGGGCTTGCAGAAGATATCAGTCCTTCCATCTATAAATGCTAAAATCCAAGTTAAGCAATGAGCCACTGGTGTCAGTTCAAAAGTTATCAGATTCATGACTTGTCTCTGACTTGATTTTGTGTTGTTACTCATGTCCACTTCTCTGGTGAAGACTCACCAGCAGACCAAATTTGTATTAATCTGCTGCTGAAAATGGTTCCTAATGCAGTATTTCCTCCTGTTTGAATAGCGTTTGGACTACAGTGTCCAGCTGTTTTAGGAAATTAATGAGCCTCTCTGAAAAATTAAACTATTTATTTTTGAGCCATTTTTAAAGATTTATGTCTTCAGTAAGAAGAGGCCAATGGCCTTGGAGCGGAGAGCCACAGACAGAATATGGAAGTCAGAAAGTGTCGAGAGACGGATCAACAACTTGTAGGGTCTTTTCATTGGATTTGCTGACAGTTAGAAATTTTTTTTTTTTGAATGCCAGCCTTATCTTTTAAATAATAAATGTTTATATTCACTGTGTGGTTTTTAATTTAGAACCTTGTACTCCCTTTATATGTGACAACAATGAACAATTCCAATAGAATTTCATGAAGTATTTCCCTTTTTCTCTTTAGTTTGGTTCCAATCCGTTTTCATAGCATTACAGAAATGAAACCTTTACTGGCAATCTGATATACCGTGATAGTAATCCGGATAACATTCCAAGCATTAACTGATTACAAATAACAAGACAAACGTTGTAATGGTCTTAATTATAATCATAGCACAAGAACAATAATTGAATTCAATTAATTTGATTAATACTAGTCTACTGCCTGAGTGTACTTCATATGTATAGATATGAATATGTTTATGTTAAGAAACGCACAGTCTATAGTCTCTCTCTGAGCCATTGTTTGTCTCCTGGCTGTTTGTCTCTAATGAGATCAGTGGAGCCTCCTTTGTTTCTATGGTGACACCTCCAGCCGTCTCCACTGTGGCTTCCCCCCTCTAAGCATCTCTCTCTCCCCCATTCTCTCTCTCTTTCTCTCTCTGTCTCATCATCTGTTGGCTTTGTTACCTTCATATCCTCCCTGTTGTCCTCTTATCTTCTTGTCATCATGTCTGCTTCTCCACTTCTCAGATTCACAGTACTTTTATCAGTGTCATCAAGCTACTATTTATCTCCTTCAGGGACATGTATGAGTATGGCTCCATTTTACAGTACTAGAGACAAAGGTATAAAAGTTAGACTGTAGTATACTCTGGTTTGTGATCATCATGGGGTACTTACCACAATTATGAACAAATATCAGTTGCACATTCAGCTTAGGAGGAATAAATAAGGTTTTTACTTCCACCCACTGGACAATATAAGATAACGTAACATGCGGGATAGTTAATAAGGTTGTTGATCAATAAAGAAAAAAACAATAATATACTGAATGCACCAATACATTTTTTACAGATTTAAACAGAAAAACATCAATCGAAATATATAATTCAATTACCAAAAAAAGGTAGTTTGGTATTAGTTTAGTTGTGGGATCAACCTGTGTAGATTCCTACACAGGTGTGGAGGATAGTTAAACAAATTTAGGACACAAAATTTCTGCCAAGGTCCTTTTGGAAATCTATGTTTTTTATGTTTCTTGTGTGTGTCTTTGGCTCGGGTTAGTTATCTGTCTTGATAGGTATTTAACTCCAAACAAAAACTTTGTAGCTGTATTCTGTCTTGTTATAAGGGGTTAATGAGAGTTGTGCCATAGATACGTAGGAGGTAGGTTTTGAAGTATTGTTCAGCACTGGATTTCAGCCATTGATAGCTCCACCGCAATGCCAGAGGGTAGTGATGTTAAGCAGTGTCCTTCCGTCCTTCTTTTTCAGTTTCCTCGATAAGTGGCCAAGTTAATTATCAATAGTTGGTTATTGGTTAACAATTAATGAAATACAGTGGTCTTTTTCCATGATAAAACAGTTTTTTAACCACTGATGCAAAGTTCGCTGCAGAATCAGAGTAAATTAGGAATTAAAAGAACAGATTAAGAAAATACCAATTTACTTGAATTATGAATTAAACAACACAAACTAATGTTCTCATTTTAAAATTGTGGCGTTTCCACTACTGTCTGCTGCTAGTCAACAACTGGCCAAACATAGCAAAAATATAGCAAACATACTGCACAACTTCCAGGCTTCACTGGAGAACAAACATTAGATCAGACTAAACATGATGGACATATCAAACAATTAAAACAAAGTTATTGAATAAACATGAAACAGCTTACCCCAATCTCCCCTGCTTTTAAAAAAGATAATACACATATATTATCTACATGATGGGAGTGACGTTAGTACTAGCCTAACTTTGGCGCTTACATTTACAGCTGCTAGAAATTTCCCGGAGATGCACAAATACTGTTGTGCCAGCTTTATTAGTGATGCCAAACTTTATCCAGTCCGGTTTGGAATTCGCATGCACCTCAGATAGCTAGCTAAACTGGACGGCTGCCAGACAACGACTCCATGGAATTTACACAGCTTTATGCTGCAGTGTTCATCAACACGACTGCCACAGTGAGCACAGAAAGCCACACTGCCATTTATTTCTTCCTTGTATGACAAGGAGGTGCATTTTATATGTGTGGCCCTTATGGGCAGACTGCAAATGCATTAAACAGTAGGAGGCACCATCTAGTGGTACAACTGGGTCTTACACCAGACTACAGTACATTTTCTAACTGTTACACTGCATGTCCTTGTCTTCTGCATTGTCGGCTAATATATTTTTAATAATCAATTTTTCATTGACATCCTTACCTTTTCATTTTCCTTACCTTTCATTTACCTTTCAGTGTGATATAGAGCGACGGTGGAATACGCACATACTTAGAACTGGAGTTATATCCAAGGGTGTGTCTTAAATCACTCCCTGATTCGTGAATTCACTGCTCCATATATTACACTCAGTAAGTAAAGCTATATCGAGCAGTTAATTGAATTTTGGAACTAATGAATCATTGTCATTTTGTGTCATCACTCACAGATGTAGTGTTGCGCAACTCTGATTTTATTATCTACAAAATTTGATGCATTGCATTGTGGGAATGTTATCAGAAGGTAGTCTACATGCCGTGGAGACTGCTGCTGTGCAGTCGCT
This sequence comes from Xiphias gladius, assembly GCF_016859285.1. Lineage (NCBI taxonomy): Eukaryota > Metazoa > Chordata > Actinopteri > Istiophoriformes > Xiphiidae > Xiphias > Xiphias gladius. Next base: position 28,274,635 of record NC_053418.1, on the reverse strand, counting down.
GTTTTTACATTGTTTCATTCACTGTGAAGCAGAGTGGTAATTGCGGTGAGCAGAGGGTTGGCTGATGAGGTGTCTCTTAAATGTGTGTTACTGAAAAGAAGACTACTGAGTCCTCCTTCAACTACATCAATTTTGCCTTCACTATCAACAATCTCCATCGGCAGGGGAAACCTGTAGGAAAAAATATGGAAAGTCTAAGCTGGCCAATCAGAGTTCTCCATCACCATGTGTTATCTCTGTAGCTACTGTAGCCCCAACATGTGGTTACATTTTTGAGGAAGGGCATGTCAGCTACAGTGTAGTCTATGGCAGATAGTGTAGCTAATTTTGCTACATGCTTAGACTCTCTAGCTATGGCGTTACGCCATAGCGCACAACTATAAATGCAGCTTTGAACTGTAACATGCATGAATGGTGGAGAACAAGTAGCGTCATCAAAGGTGGTCCACCAGACCCGTTAAAAGCAAGTAATTTTGTATACAAAGCAAAAAAAAAAAAAAAAATGTAGAGTTAGTTGTTACAGAGTATAAAACACGAGTAGGCCACAAAAATAAATGTCGCTCAAGAGTTTCTTCAGTTGAGGTACAACAGGTAAATGTTCTAACTTATGTGTTATAAAATCCAAGTGTTTCACATAGTTAGAGCCTAATAATCATAAACAGCCTAAGGCCTGTTGCATGGACTTTAGGCTGTTTTTGATTTTGTGGGGCCTTTAATTACACTTTAATTACCACAGTTTTAGTGCAGTGCAAGGGGAGATGTGAATCATTTACATCTCCTTCTTCGTGTTCGTGTGTCTGTCTGCTTTGGTATTACTATTATTATTGTTATTATTGTTATTGTTATCATTGTTATTTTTGTCATTATTGTTATTATTTCCGGTTCTATCTCTTAGTTCTGACTGAGCTTGCCTTTCTCATTCTCCACTTAGTTTCCCTCATCATTCCCTCCTTTCCACCTTCTCCTTTCTTTACTCTAATTTTCATCCTCTCTCTCTCTGCACAATGGTAGTCTAATAACGAGAGATAAAATGAAAGTGAATAACAAAATTTATTGAGGTAAACAACACATTTTTTTTGATGATTAGACTCAATCGATGTGAAACATCTTCATTAAGCGAAGGCTTATTATAGATTTGTTCAGTACATGTACGCACAAATTTATGGCACTCAGTCACCAGCTTTTCACTGGTGACTAAATGCCATTGTCAGCTTAGCTGCAATTAACAGTATGTTACTATCTAATGGAATACATATTAAAAGACAGTGAAGCCACATCCCCATTCATAATCTGATAACTGTCATAAATAATAGGCTGCTCAGCTAATTAACCTTGTGTGCTGTACTTATATAGCTACTTTTTGAACTGACCTGAAAATAACAGCTCTGACTAGGAACAGACTGAAAGAATTCATAATCAGGGCAGAATGTCGGACTGTATGAACAGAGATGCATTCCCTAATGTTGTCAGTACTGAAGTGTCTGAACAGTGATGCATACACTTAGTATTTTATTAACTTCAGTGCCTTAAACATTGAAACGTTTGCTTATAGTGATACATACTAATGTAGGAAGATGGGATGCCTTGAACAGGGATGTGCTCACTTAACCTAGTGTTGCGCGTATTGAAGTGAAACTGACATTTTGTGACTGTCAAGAGTAATATTCTAGGGACAAGTAGCGGGACCAAGCATTTTCTCATCTGAATGAGGGATACCTACTGACTAACTTTGGACCTAAGAGAGAGAGCTACTAAAGTCATCATGGGGAGGATCTATGAGAAGAAAATCGTTGCAGCAGGTGGAGGACCAGTGGTAGTTCGATTTTTTACAAGATCCAGGTGGAAGCAAGCTGAATAGCTGGGCTGCCGGGATGGGTGAATTGACAAGTTTTTTTTCTTTCTTGCAAAACAGTCAGGAACAAAGGAAAAGTGAATGAGATTGATGATTGCGTATGTATATTGCGTTGCGAAAATTAGAATGAGAGCGAATGAGAGATCAGCAATATATAGCCAATGTTAACCCACAGATAAATAAGACAGAATGTGAGAGAAGAGATCTTCTCTATTGAAGCTTCATAAGAGTACTAAGGGGGATAAAAGAAAAGTGCAGTCAGAGCAAAGCAACAGATGCACTGTTAATCTGATTTGTCACCGAGTCTGAACCCTAGAGCCATCTCTCTTTTCCTCCATGCTGCTCTGGGATGATATTTACTTGGCCTCAAGCCAAGTCCAAGTATAGTGCTGTCATGAATATTCAACTGAATGTGAAATTTCGGGGTCAGTCAGAACACAGAAAGCAGAAATGAGTGGTCAGCTCAGCTTAAATCAAAACACTACATCAGTTTGGATGGGCTTTTTCCCTGGGTGCAAATAAAAATTTCACTCACTTGTCAGTGACTGAGCCTGATGGTCAGAATGGTCAGGGTGAATGAGTTTTTCACACCAAATGCAGAAGTGCACATAAGTTATGCAAAATGGAGGACAGGATGAAGCGCATCATGTACAGCATTGCCATTTCTACAAACCAGCTAACTGGGATGCTATGGACTACATCCAAATGTAAAGAGTCACAATCTTTATTTTCTAATTTGGTGTCCCCATCTTCTGTAATATTTTCTGCTATGCTTTAGATTTTTTTGTAAAGCTCTGACTGGATCGAAGAGTCCCACTTCCACTTCTCACTTCCACCTGTTGTCAATGCTGGAATGCCATTTGACCTGCGTCTGCATATTTGAAGTTTATTTTAGCTTAACTTGAGTTTTATGTATTTACTTTCTGTCTCAGAGTGAAATGAGAAGATCTTGTCTGTGTCTGAAGAGTTAGTCAAGACAAGGCTAGCCTAGCTTAGCATAAAGACTGGAAGCAGGGGGAAACAGCTTGCCAGGTTCTGTCCAAAGATCAAAAACACATCCTACTAAGACCTCTAATGCTCAATAATTAACATGTTGTATCTTGTTTGTTTAATCTGTACAAAAGCTGATAATTTAAAACAACAGTTTGTTGTTTTAGACATAGCTGTAACTATCTGTTCCTGAACAATAGCTGGGTGCGGTGACTGTTCACAGCTTTTCAGAGTCGTGACCAAAACCTGTTCTCAATAGCTGTATATTGCAACCTGCCCTGTAGTCGGAGATGCTGTACAGAGGTACTGGGCGGTTGGATAAACTTTTGTTTCTCAGTTCAAGTCACTTTATATATAAGCACAACTGAGACAACAGAAATTGACCAAAGTACTGTACAGCATTAAGACTTAGATAAATCAGTAGAGAACTAAGACACAAAAAAACATTTATTTCTTGTTTATTTAACAGGCACAATATATATTGTACCATATATAGCTAAAAGCTTATTTTCATCAGTAATCCCTGGGGAGAGGCCACCGGTGATGTGAATGTTGCAGAAATAAAAGATAACAGTCAGCTGTGGTGAATTAAAACCTTACTCCTTGAAAAACAGACACGATAAAACACAATAGAAAAATCTGAAAAAAAATAAAAAATTACCTGAAAACAAGCAGCAGAAAAACATCAAGCAGAAAATAATAAAACACAGATAACATGGAGCAAAAGAAGGAAAACTCAATCAGACTTAAAAGCCAAGGAGAAAAAATAGGTTTTTAGTTGCTAGTGTAACCCTAATGTGGAGGGGTAAACTGTTCTGCAATTTTGGAGTTGTTACGACTAAGGCACAGTCCTCTCTGAGCTTCAATCTAGACCTCGGAGAAATCAAAAGCATGTACTCAGAGGACCCACAGTATGTGCCCCAGAAGGGGTGTGGAGATGTAAAAGCTCTCAAAGGTAGGTTAGCGCTAACCCATTTAGTGTCTTAAACAACAACAATTTAAAATCAATCCTGTTGCACACTGGAAGCCAAAGAAGAGACTCTAGTATAGGGGACTCTAGTATTGGAGAAATGCATGAATCACTTTCTCAAAGTCAGTAATGATTTTTGCGTATGTGGTAAAAGAGATTAGTGATGTTTGAGTCTGTTGTGGGGCTTGGCCTGCTGCATAATTTGCAAAGAATGGTTTTCTGGTCCATGTCAGAATTTTTATACCCAAACCATGTCCATGCAACAGATGTAGCCCCTCTTTTAAATACGAGCTCCTCGTTTTGTCTTGGTTGGTTGGAGTCTTTCTCCTTTTCCAAAAGACCTCATTCTGTGTCACATTCACTCTCCCCCATGTTTCTTTGTGTTGCCTTCAAGCAAATTCCCTGCCTTTATCCGTGCCGTGTCAAAAAACACAAAGTATTGTCCGAATGACGAAAAATATTCCCGTAAAGACTGCAATTTGCGACAAGACAAAATGAACGATAGAGCAAAGTATGAAATGATAGACTTTTTCTATTGTCACACAATATATAGCGTCATATCGCACAGCCCTACCATTTTGTATTATGAAAATTATGTTTGTTAACTGATCGTTGCCTTCTAAACAAGAAAAGGCGAAAAAAGGTCTGATTACATCTGTGTCATGTTGCCTCCCTTACCCCTACTGTCTCCCTGGTCCTAACATCATCATCAAAAACATTCTACAATCTTTTTGTCCAGTTCCCAAACTTATCAATATCTGATGGTGACCACATTCATCAGTATGTTACTGATTCATACCAGACCTGTAGCAGAATGCTAAAGAGACTTCATTCCCATATTCAGTGTCTTTGTACTGTAAGATCATGAATTAAACATGGGAAGAAGCTCTTTGCTCAGTTGATCTCATGCTTCAACTCATTGGACTGACTTCACAGCAAGGGGTGTTTGCAGGGATGCCGCTGTTGTCTTGCCCAGCCGTTTTTCCCAGATCCCATTCTGTGGTGATGCTTTCTGGGATATTGAAGGGCTAGGACGTTCTGTCAACTTGTTACCAATGGAGTTTTATCAGAAGTCCATCATGACAAGTCCTCATTCTGTGTATGGTCTTACATTCTAACCAGATTTTTACAATGAATACAAAAATCAAAATTTCCGTATTTTTGAAACTGGGTCCTCTTTATGTTGTGACAAACTATTTACTGTGGGTATGCCACTAACCAAAATAATGGCATACCAACAGGCTGTGACAGAATCCATGATATGTGACTGAACAAGAAAGCTTTGATATTTCCTATTCTAAACATCCGCTGTCTGTTGGTCTTTCCTCTGTTTAAATATCCTGCAGTTTTGTTTTCAGGTTTGTTCGGAACTTATTGAACTTTTGTTGACGGAGCCAAAGCCAATACTGCTCTGGATCCAAGGTTTTAAATGGATTCATACATAAGGCAGCTTGGTGCATCACAGCTAAACCAAATCTACTTGCACTTAAGTATCTGTGAAAGGCTGTGAATCCGGACCTTTCAAAAGAATTGATTATGTATAACAAAAATCTGTTTTTGCAGAATGTATGGGCATTTGTGTGTGTACATACAAACACGTCTTGTGTTTTTTCAGATGTGCATGTCTGAATACCCTGTGTTTGGTAATTAGCATGTCGATGTGTTTTACGCATCTGAGCTCAATGTCTCCTCCCAACATAAATGGCTGTTTTCCACTTCATCTATTGCAGCCTGCTGCTATTGGAGCATATAGGTTGGCCTTGTGCAGGATGATGCCAGCTGAGTGTGTGATGTTCTTTTCCACAGGCACAGTGAGGCATCTTACTCAGACTGAATATATACTGCCTGCCTGCCTGTGTCACTGAATATAGGGTGAGCTAGGTGTTTGTTTGTCTTCCCATAGAGTGTTTTCCTATACATCTGTAATTGCAGAGTAAGCGAACCTGCCCTGGAATGAAAATAATGGAGATTTAATTCATGTTGAATAAGTTGTTGCACAAACTGACAAATGAAATTGACAATGAGTTGCGTATTAAGCACTTTTATGCCAGGACACTGCTGTTGTGTGTATCAAAGCATTCAGCAGGTAAGGCCCACTAAAAACAATCTTTAATGGAGTGTGAAGGAGAAATGGTGTATTAGACATTGTTGGTGTTGAGAAGCTCAGCAGCCCAGAGCAAAGCTTTCAGCTCTGATTTCAGAACTAAAGCCACCAACACTTTGCATCAAGAGCAAATTCTGAGAATATTTACATCTCAAAAACACTACAAAAATTATTATAGTCACAATATGCATAGAAATCATGTGCTGTCAATGTAGCTAATAAGTTAAATGTACAATCTGGAATTTGATGGATCATCTATATTGATCAGTACATGTACAGTTCACAGACAGTTGTGCTTTATTTCATTGTTTACATTTTTTGCTACTTTATGATTCTACTCCACTACATTTATCTGACAGGTATAGTTACTTGTTACTTTGAAGAACAAGATTTTAAAAACCTATAATGACAATACAAAACACAATGCACTTAATTTCTACACAGTGTCCAGAGCCAGAAAAGTTTCATAGGGGTGTTGTTCTCAGGATTGTGCATCATTTCATTCAATAAAGAGTTACTAAAGAGGGACAAAACACCATGACTCTTTTGTGGAGCACTTCATAATCTGGCAGAGGAGGTTAAATAAAAGTGTATGAATCCACTTTATGCAGCGATTACATTTAAATTAACTGACTGCTATTTTAAATGCTGGTGTGACCAAACCTTTAGCTATTATAGTACAGGTAACTCCACCCCTGCTCTATATAATCTTTATTAGCACTCAGCTTTTTATTTCTTCATACAGGCTATTATTTTAGACTTGGTCATTATTTTAATACCTGTTTTAATTTGAGAATTTATGGTAATAATTTATGGCTTGTAACTTTTGTTTCACCCTGGCTGATGACACATATTCTTCATGCAGTACGCTTATATTAAGTATATTAAGTATATTATATTAAGTGGGACATAATACTCAGTTTTGATCCAGAACTAGAAAGAACTGTCTGAAATATCACTTTATGCACTAAACAGAACTATCGTGGAAGTAAAGTTATTTATATCTGACTTATCACCTGAAATTGGACTTCGAATGAAACAGGATATACATTTTCATGTCACACACTTGAGTTTTACTAATCTAGTCTACATAGTTTCTTGGTGCTATCAGTATTTGTAGTATTTCAGCACAGTGTCATTTGGGTGCAGAGAGCCTGTCATAAGAACACTCAGGTAATCATTGGAAAATTTATAATTCATATACTTAGATACATACTTAGACACAACAGCGCACCGGTGAACTGTTGGTATTTTCCTGCGACACACTGAGGTTATGTTAATAATTAAATCTCAATTATGTCAAGTGTGGCCTGTTTCCATTTGCTACATTTTTTTTTCATCTACTGCAGACTGATATACTATGTATCAAAATAAATCTTGAGACTGAGAAAGATAACCAACAACATCATCCACAAGTGTGATCTGGTGACCTGGAGTTCTGAAGAAACATCAGTACAGCTGTTCTATGTGATGATTGAGCAGCCTACAACAATTTGTGGAATTTCGGGACTTTTCTGTTTAGTATTTTAAACATTAAACACCGTTAAATATTAAACACCGTTTAATCTCTGGAGCAGAATCCTGTACTAGTTTACAAACCTGTACCCGCCCTGGACTGGCAAAGCTCAACCCGAACTGATCTGTTACCTGCAATTATCTCTAAATCAAATATGGACCTGACTTGACCTGTTAATAAGACCTGACCTGATCCATGATCGTATATAGGCTCAGATCTACTGTTAGATTTAGGCAAAAGCTATGGGCACAGGATACTGTCATGGCAAGAGGTAATAAATGATAAAAATAAATAAAACTGGATGATAGTGCATATGGAGGCAGAAACACCCTCCGTCATTCTGAGACTGTCCTCCGGTAAAAAACAACCCTATAGGTCATCTGTAAAGGCAATTTATGATTAAGGCCCCTATAGTTATGTTTTATTTTTAGGTGACCTCAGCAGCCATAGTAATTATGACAGGGGTAAAGGGGGAAGTCAGGTGACGTAATATAAAGAGCGACAAAGTCTATTTTAGGAGGGGTGGATAGATGTGATGTCAAAACGTGGGACTTTGACATGGGAGACCACTGTTCATTTCCTGTTTTGATTGGTCATCCGTCATCATTGTTTTTTTTAACCATGACCGTTCCCCAACCTTACTGCATGTATATTATTGTAATCATGACGACAAAGGTCCTCTTGACTTCTTTTAACCCAAACCACAACCTTTTCCTAAACCTAACCAAGTAGTTTTTATGCCTAAACCTAATCAAACTGTGACGGATCCAGAAGCTTAACTGTGTGTTTACCATTTTAACTTTGGCAATCGAATTCTGTTACACCACCGCCGTAGGGTTGCTATTAAAGAAACAACTATGGGTCGTATCTGAGGATTAGGGATAAACGATCTATACAGTCATTAAGGTCAGAGGAGTTGTTGGAAATTTCAGTGAATTATTTTCACTTGTTTTTGCTTCTGCTCAGAGCCAACTCCATGGCACAGGAACACACTCACACCCCTCCAAAATCCTACTTAATGCACAGCTCGTGCAGAATGGATACCTTCATTAATTATTTCAATCTTTTGGGGAGACACTGGGATTTAATATTAACTGAGCTAGTCCATTTTTCTAAATGCTAACATCCCCAAACCCTATTTTATATTTGTTTGTTTTAAGATATGAGACCTATTTCATTTAATTTTTTTTTCCATTGGATAATAAGGACTAATATTTTGTAAATACACTTACGTTTATTTTACTTTAGATACATAAATGAATATTTTCAAATATGCAGAGGAGAGGAGGAACTGCGGAGTTTAAGTTAATTTGCCTGTGGCCTAATTGTTTGCACAACTTAACCAGCCCTGCTGATAATCTAGCAGCTGCCACACCAACATACATCAGCTGTTAATTCTACCATTTACAACATATTTAGGGCGATTTATATTAATATTTGGGTTGTTTTTTGGTTTTAGTTTATTTTGGAACTTCAGGTTAATCATGGAGTTGAACTTTTTCTCTCTCTCAGAGACCTCAGCCTCTTTCCCTCCATTGCTGTTTTTAAAGGGGATGAGAGGGGCTCGTGATTAGTCATTACTGAAACTCATCCAGTCTTGTCTGCTGATTCTTCATTCCTCCTATTAATGTAATAAGCCTCTCTTCCACACTGCCTCCATGTGCAACTGGTTGCACCTGGTGTACGCCAGCGCCTGTGGTCACCGAAATTGCAAAAAAAATTACTGCTAAAACCCATTTGTGTTTGCACCCGGACATTTTGCTTGCATTTGAGTCTCTACCCTATTTCAGGAAAATAGAGCTCAGAGACAACAATCTGTTTCCCCTGAAAAAAACTCTACAGGATTACTAAACTGTCAGTGCATCATGATGAGGAGAGTTCTGTGTTAAAAGGGGATGTGAGTAGTGAACATGATTGGCCATGATTGTCGAAACCTCTAACACACCCATCTATAATGTATGATAATGTATTCTTTCTGATTCCAACCGGTTTCCAAGTGTGCCACAGGTGCTCCAGGCGAGCCTGGCTATGAAAATATGAAAGTGCACTTGGCATCAACCCTGCACTCCCCCTGGGCAGGGGACATTTGACTTCAATCAAAAAAGCAGACAGACTGGAAGCAAATAACAGAAAGAACTAGAGTTTCTGTTGAGTTCTGAGTTCATTCAGAGGCTGAGCTGAACACACACACAGACACACACCCACAACCATGATCAGTACATCTGTTGCTAGCTAGCTTAGGTTTTTTTTTGTGATTGGCTGTTTGGGGCAAATCAGACTGCACTGTCCTGCGGTTAAATTTGAGCTAATGATGCAAGGCAAAAAATCACTGTGCTTTCAGTCTGAACTCCCCTTTACACTTTGTTTTTTGTGTGAATTAAACCAATGAGATATAGTGTGATAATTACTGAGCTATAGAAGTGTTGATAGGCAGATTTTGGACCGAGTCAGCCTAGCTGTTACCGCATTTCCAGTCTTTCTGCTAAGCTAAAATAACTGGCTGCAGGTTGAGGCTTGATATTTACTGGACAGATATGAGAGTGGTATGGATCTTCTCAACTAACATGCAGCAAGAAAGCAAATAAACTATCCCTTTAAATGATCATTTACTGATTCTTAAAATGAAATTATGTCACCATACGCGCAAATGTTTTGGTTACTTGGTTACAACAGAATTTATTATCTAGATTTTTAGGTGATTGTACTCATCATCCAGTGCAGTTTTTCGGAGCTCAGCTGTGTTGCAGTCTCACACTAGAGTACCCATGCGGTTTTCGCAGAGTAAATAGAAATAGTCTCAGATTGTGTGTGGGGGAATATGGAGCTGCTCTGCCACCTCTCTTTGCTGACATGAGGGAATGTAAGTGAGGATCTTTATAGCCAATACAAGTCAGACAGTTACATGCAGTACACAGCAGCTGTCAGAAAGGTTAAACACATCTATCTCACAGGGGTTGGACACTATAACAGGAATACCATCCATCCATCCATCCATCCATTTTCTACCGCTTAAGTCCTTCTCCACAGCAACACTTTCCAGTTCCTCCTGGGGGACCCCGAGGCATTCCAATGCCAGATGAGATATGTAGTCTCTCCAGTGTGTTCTGGGTCTACGCTGGGACCTCCCACTAGTTGGACATGCCTAGAAAACCTCCAGAGGAAGGCGCCCAAGAGACATCCTGATCAGATGCCTTAACCGCTTCACCTGGCTCCTTTTGACGCGGAGGAGCAGCGGCTCTATTCTGAGCTACCTCTGGATGTCTGATTTCCTTACCCCATCTATAAGGGTGAGCCCAGCCACCTTATTGAGGAAACCCATTTTGGCCACTTGTATTCGCAATTTCATTCTTTCAGCCACTACCCAAAGCTTATGACCATAGGTGAGGGTTGGAACATAGATCAACTGGTAAATTGAAAGCTTTGCTTTCCAGATCAGCTCCTTCTTCACCACAACGGTCCGGTACAGTTCCCGCATTACTGCTGATGATCACCAATCCTCCTATCCAACTCACACTCCATTATACCCTCACTCATGAACAAGACACCGAGATACTTAAACTCTTTCACTTGGGGCAGAAAGTCCGTCCCAACCGGAAGGGAGCAATCCAACCTTTTCCAGCAGAGAACCATTCCTTTGGACTCGGAGGTGTTGACTCTGCTGACCTAGCCGCTTCACACTCCCAGTGCATGCTGGAGGTCAGGGTCTTATGAAGCCAACAGAACCATGTCTGGAGCAGCAAGGCCATTCTGAGGTCCCCAAACCGGACACACTCCTCCCCCAGGCTGCGCCTTGAGATCCTGTCCATGAAAATCACAAACAGGATGGGTGACAAGGAACAACCCTGGTGGAGGCCAACACAAACTGGAAACATGTTTGACTTCTTGCTGAGAATACGAACACAACTCTCACTGCAGTTATATTTAGGACAAGATTGCTTGCTGTAACAGCCCCAGTACCCCATACTCCCGCAGTACCCCACACAAGACCACGCAAGGGACACAGTCATAAGCCTTCTCCAAGTCCACAAAACACATTTAGACTGGATGAGTAAACTCCCATTACCCCTCCAGTAACCTTGGAAGGTTAAAGAGTTGGTCCATTGTTCCACACACAGGTCGGAATCCACATTGCTCCTCCTGGATCTGAGGTTCGACAATCAATCGGAGCCTCCTTTTCAGCACCCTGGTATAAGCCTTCCCAGGTAGGCTGAGCAGTGTGGTACCCTGATAATTGGAGCACACCCTCTGGTCCCCCCTTTTAAATATTGGAATCACAACCCCGGTCCCCCAAAGTCTCCAGTGTTGATAAGTGCGGCAAAATCATTTTTTGTAGTTACACTGCTGGAATCACTGTCATCCATAGACACATCAATTTCTCCAAGTCTGGAATCAGCATTTCTCATTCTCTGCAGCAAAAGTTTCCCTCTCAGTTGGCTGTGGAGAGCAGTGACCGCAGGAACACCATCGGTTTTCCGAGGTATATTGTCTTGTTTCTGTTGCCTTTTTGCCTGTTTGATTTAGCTCCTCATCTTTTTACTCCGGTTCGGATAAATACGGTCTGTAGTAGTAATATCTCAAGAAATATACTCTGTGTGCCAAAGTATATTAAGAATATACTCTGTGTGTTACACTATAAATCAGAATGTATTGAACATTGATCTTAACTTTTAACATTGATTTTGATGATAATCAGACTCAATCATTTGGCTTGCAGTGAGTAATAGAAGTATTGTGATCAATCTGAATTCTATAATACACAGTTTAGAAATATTAAAGTTTTTAAAAAAATATGGCCTAAGACACCTTGGAAATACTGGTGTCAGGAGATGCCCAGACTTACCCAGGCAGACCGGGAGAGTTAGGGATATTCTAAAGAGACTGACACCATTATCTTCAGGTAGATATGGATGTGACCAAATATGGAAAGTATGACACCATTATTTCTTGGCGAGGTGAAGTTCATTTTTTAGATAAGTAGGTGTCGAGCCCACCAGCAAGGAGGAGTGAATTTGGGGTATAAAAGATGATGTCTAGATATTCTTTCTTCAGTTGGTTTCCAGAGCTAACTTGGGTTTATCTCTTGTGAAAGAATAAACTCATTGAACTCTGATCATCTCCAGTGAGCTTTTTGGATTTTTTTGAGATTCCAGTAACTCATCACCTTTACAGAAGTTAAGTGTTGGAAGAGAGGTCCAGAAATACTCTGGCCCTGATCTGGGCATCTTTTTCTCCAACAGGTCAACCACCACAGTAAAATTACTCGTCCTCATAACAGTTCACGGCATAACTTGCCATTGCAATTAGCTTTTTCCTCGAAAGTATTCCACAGTTTTCTAAGAAGACAGTATAACCAATAAAAGTTAGCCTCACACATGCAAACAAAGATGTGTGTGCAGATTGATATACAGGTTGATTAGGTCAGCCACCAAGTTGACCCCCGATGTAGCTCCTTAGCATAGTGGCTATTCTTAATGGCTACATTCAGTTTTTACCTTCAGTCAAACTCAGAAATAAGTGTTTGAAATGATTCGTGTTTTTGTGATTATTTGGAAAGCTGTAGGAGGCTTGCACTGATTGCCAAGATATATGCTGTTTTGCGCAAGTCCTCGTTTCCCCAGATCTCTATAATGGAAGTGGCAAGGTTGAAAAATACCGGAATTATCCCTTAAAGCATCATAGTGTTTATTTAGCTTTTTAGTCCTATGAAACATATCCTTTCATTTCACTATATTGACAGCCCCTTTTAAAACATACAATAGCTTTTTGTAAATTGGTTGGTTCCCAGATAGCACAGTCATGTCAGTACACCATAAAAACCAGATAGTGAAAATGTACTATAACTTTGACAAAATCATAGATTATCAGTGCTCATTAAGATGAATAAACAAGTTTAATATCGCTGCAGGTTTAAATGGAAGTCCATCTGAAAATTAATTCTTCTGCTACAGCATAAACTGCACATACATATACTGCTTTATAAATTGGATGTCCTGTGAAAAAAAAAAAAAAAATTAGGAAAAAATTAAATATAAAGAAGAAGAGGATGGCAACCAGATGTAATTGCATGGTCCTGAAAAAAGCTAATAAATGGGTCTTGAGTTTTTTTTGTCATATTTCATATATTTATTTTTTTATGATGGCACTCCTCCTCTCAGAGTCCCATCTGCAGTTAGGTTTATGCAACAAAAGCACTTTGGTTAGGGTTAGGGAAAGATCACAGGTTGTGTCTTAAGTCACTGTCAACTTTTTCTGTATTAAACCAGACCTGGATCTTTCCCTAACCTTAACCATGTGCTGTGAGAGTCTAAACATAACCATAAAAAAGTTTAATAAAGCTGTAGTCACTACACTGGGATACTGTACAGCAAGATCAGATATGTTGGCAGAAAACTAATATGTAAAATAACAATTTATCCTCATAATGTTAATAGAAAACGTGATATGGTTGTAATTACATTTCCCACAAAATATATTTGCTGTTGCAGTTTAGTTGTATAGGAACTAAATTTTTAGGAGACGGTTGCATCATTCTGTCATTGGATAACACTTGACATGATAAACACCCAGACAGCAGTCTGAGACATGACCCAAAAAGAGATACACAACCCACTTTAGATTTGTAGCTATTGTCTCCTTATCCAAAGGCATGGCTTCTGCTCCATCTCAGCTTGCTAAATCAGCCACTAAACAAACCAATTAAAAGTGCACTGCTAGCAGTGCTATGTAGGCTAGCTAGCTAATTCGCTAGTCAGCTCTGAACAGCTTAAAACCTTACCTGCTAATGTCCACGTTGGTAAGTTTGTCTTTATAACTGTCTTTATTTTTGTACACCACTTCTATCAAACTGTCCGTCCTTGAGTTATAAGCTACACGCTGGTAACTTAAATTTTATATATGTATGTTTCAATTTGTGTCTCTGTGGCCTTGCTGCCTCAACTGTCAATCAAACACATACACCAGCCCACCCACTCAGAGGCTGAGAGGCTGAAGGAACGTTTCTGATGCAAGACCTTTTCTCCATCCCTTAAATAATAAAAAACAATACTAATTAATTTAACCACTTTGAAACTTTTTTACACAAGGAATTTCAGTTAGACTTAAAATATATGGTAAGCAAACACTAACCTTGGAAGTAAAGATAAACAGTTTATTTCTTATTCCAGGCTACAAGTTATATATTAGATAAAGGCACATTGGAAAATAACCATAGAGTAAAACAACATTTAAGTATTTGTAATGTTAATGGCTAATTATTATAAGACATGGCTGGAAGGGTAAAATGTTGAACAATAGAATTGTTATTCTCAAGAACAAGTGGAGAGTGTCATCTCTGCAGTTCTAACTCTGCAGCATGTTTGCTTCCACTCTTTCCTTGCTAATTCTAATGGTATTCATTGCTGAATATGAGGTAATTAAAAATAAAAAGTTTGTTTCTACTTGAGAAAATTCACTAAAAGGGTTGTCAGTCATCTTCAAGTAGGAAACATTCTCTTATGTCCATCACATCAGTAGCTGAAGGGATTTTGTTGAGTGTAGATAAACACATGGCTTGTAGGTAGAAGGGAAGAACACAGTCTGGGGAGATCATTTATTCTACAGATAGGTTACATGTTATCTTTCACGTAGCCAGATACTGTAGCCTACACTTGCATGTACAGTATATTGTATGTGCACAGGCTAATCCTTCTCCAGCTCACTCTGTCTTTCTTGCTTCTTCAATTAATACTGAGCCAGCAGGGAGAGTCTTAATGCTGGATTAATTAACAGTGAGACAGAGAGGGCTTTATTTTTTTACTTATAGTGGAATTATGTAATCCTTCTCGCATTCCATCATCAACCAGACAGATTATAAAACTATTTTTACTGTATGTCCAAAACTGAATTTATCATCTATGTAGGCTTTTATGTGTACCAAGATGATTTAACATTAGAATTACACTTTTTTTTTATTTAGGAAAAACAGTATAAATTTGTGATAAATCTTGATCATAATTGTTTTACTTTATCATGAATATCATTATAAGGTCATATTTCTCATTGTTTTATTTCCTTTATTTTATTTTTATTCAGTTATACTTTCTCAGATTATTCATTGTACACAGTGAAGTATTTATTAAATCCCAATTAAAAAGTTTTTTTTTCTTTTTCATTCTATTTCATTCTATTTGTGTCTTACTTCTTTGCCACATATCCTCTCCTCCATGTCATTTTTATTGTAGTCTAGCAGAAGCTATAAACCCTCTGTGGATTCTCTAATGATGCAGCATAATATAGTTAGCTTGCTGCAAGCTTGTCTCCTAAAAAAGATGTTTATATACCTCTAATTTGCATTGTCAAATACATTTAGGAAGAAATGTAATTGCTGCCTGGATTACAGTCACCGGCATTATTTGTAGGGCAAAAAATGCAAAGAAATCAAATTGCACAGTGCCAAAGATAATTGTAATTGTATTGTATTTTAAACAGTCTGTTATTGTTGTTGAAAACAACTTAAGGAGCATTTTTAGAGATAGCAGTGTTTCCCATACATAGGCTCTACTTGGGTGGCCTGCCCAAGTAGATGAATACCTTATTAAATGCCTTATTTCACTCTTTTTAAGCTAACTTACTTTTTGGACACATGCCTGTCTGAGTTGCGTGCACTGAAGTAACTGAGTGGGGACTAGAGGCTTCCCTGTGCGCCTTCCGCCTAGCTAGCATCCACCAATAACCTGCATCTGACGTTCAGGGTACATCGGTAAATTGTCACGTCTACCATAGTCTGTTTTATTTATTTATGATGATTTTGTCAGACCACGTCCCAAGCATAAAACAATGATTGGATCAGCTGGACTGTCTGTGCCACTCCTTACTAGATGTTGGCTGTGATACAGTTTGGTTTATAGGCAACCGAAAAGAGTACGAAAAAGAAGAGTTTTAGCCGTTTTCATGTTGTTTCACTCTGGAAGAAACAAGACAGTGTTTTAAAATTTAGACAGCTTAATGTAGGTGTAGTCCCAGGGCGCAAAGCTTTATTTGCGACACAGAAAAGATGTCAATTAATAAAGTAACTACATGTTTATTTCAGAAGTGTTTCAATATACTGGTGATATTCTGATTCAGAATATTCAGTGTGTTTATCAGTGTGTCAATTAAATAGTTTGAGCAATGTTGGGGAGTATGCTGCTTGCTCAACTGCACATCCCAGGAAAATTCAGGTCATGAAGGTTTTGTCAAAATGAAACATCTTCAGTAGTGAAGTGCACTCCGTTTGCTTACAAGCATATAAAAATCATGGCCTTGTCTCAGTGTTGCCTTTTTAATTGGTGTATATTGGAATTCAGTGACATATCTACAAAGTTCTGGTTTGTAAAACACAGTGGAAACACAAGGCAGAACCTAGAACCAAAACCTTACATGTTCTTTAGAGTTAAGGTTATGGGAAGCTTTAGGTTACATGTAGTTTCCATAGTGGAAAAGAGCTAATACAGTTAAACTTTCAAACATTGCAGTTGTTTGCATGTGTACAGAGTGTATTTGTATCCTGCGAGCCTGATTATGTGTGTCTTCAGTGTGTATGTGTAGGACGTATCGCATGGCTGGCTGTCTGCAGCTGTAAACACTAAGTTCGAGAGTGGTGGGGCTGGTAGCTCCCTGTGGACCAGACAGCAGCAGCTAGAGGAAGAGCAAAGGAGTCTGATTGGACAAATTCAAGCTCAAGAACTAAGTGTATTAATGCATATCCACCCCTCCTCACTTCCTTCATTCAGTTCTTCTCCCCCACCCCCATACCGTCTTTGCCTTCCCTCCATATTATGTTACTCTTCTGCCTCATTTTCTTTCATGTCTCCTCTGTCTCCTTCATCCCTGATTCTTCCCTTGCCTCATTTTCTCTTTTTCATATTCACCTCTTCCTTGTACCCCTTTTCTCTTTCATCACTCACACTCCTTCTCCTCCATTCGTCATCTTTTTTTAACCCACTGTTTTGACCCTACATCTCATCTGTTACCTTTTCTTCATCTCCTGGTTTGTCTTCCGTTTTGTACCCTTTACCAAGCTCCTTCTTCCCTCTATCATCTTCTCCTTTTTCCTTTTCTCTGTCCTTCTGATGCCCCTCCTTTCTCTCCACCTTCTGCTTTATACAGTACACTTATTTTTTTACCTCCTATTACTCACCTCTACGCCATCATGTTCTCCTGCCATTGCTGACTTCTTGTCCTTTCCTTTTATTCCACATTTCCTCATCTCTCCTCTGCTGTCTCATCTTTATTCTTTTATCTCCCCTAACCCTGATTATCATTGGTTCATCTTTTTTCACATCTCTCTACCACTCCAACATCCTCATTTTCCTCATTCCCTACACCAGTCTAGATCTTCATCTTTCATTTTACATGTACTACATTTAACATCTACTCTTGTCCAAAGAAACTTAACTTTTGCATCAGTAGAAAAGGCTTCTAAATTAAGTTTAGCTAGAAGTAGTGGTATGTTTTCCTCTTTACAAAAATACCCTATCCACAACTATCATCACTTTGATACTATTCGGCATGGTGTAAGATTGAATTTCATCTTTTAAAGGTTTATATAAACTGAAAACAGTGAGTATCAACATTTCCACAAATCACACCGCTATGACTCTTCTCAGAATCATAAATAGTAAATAGTAAAATCAGATCACACAGACATGTACACAGTGCTGGAATCAGTACTACAGATCTACTTTGATTATTGTTGTCTGTTTCCATGGTTACAGTGCAAACAGGAACTGCTAGTGGCTAATGTAGCATGACTTCTCATATTGCACATATGCCAAAATGTTAACTGCATAAAGAAAGGGGGCTCAGGTGTAACCCACAGCTTAGTGACTGACTCCATGACAATATTACATTTCCTGTTTATATCAACCAAAGCATGATGGGAAATCTGGTGGGATAACCTCAGAATATAAATAGCCCATTTTTAGGGGTTTGACAGTACTAAGGAAAGGATTTTTTTAGAAGGCCAAGAATGAACTTTTGCCCTAGCTGAGATGTTAAGTGACTATACTGTAGGCCTATAAATAAAAAAGGTAAAAACTATGTAAAACAGGCTAGAGTTAAAACGGTTCAAAAGGTTTCGACATTGAGTTTAGGATGGCGGCAAGTGGTAGCACATCTGGTCTTCAGTCAACCAAAAACAGCTCATTTCACTCCGCTGTTTAGTACTTTTCTGTCACTACTCACATTATAGGAATAGTGGACGTTTGGCAAATATGCTTATACACTTTCTTGCTAAAGATGAACTTAATTTAGTTAGCAATATCCCTCTCTGTCTTTAGAAAATCGCTCAAACACTTATTTCTCTCTTCTATGATCCTATTTAACCGTCTCTCTCTCGAAAAAAAATTACAAAAAAAAACACCAAACAGTACAACCTCTCATTTCCAATGCACTTCCGCCTTGTTGCATGCATATGTAGCGTTGTGCTTCTTTTGTCAGGTGAAACATGAACTGAGTTGAACACTTCTCCTCGATCCACTATGGCTTGGATTGTGCCTCGTTTGTACATCTCTTTAGATAAAAGCTCCCACCAAATGAATCAATGTAAACGTGCAAGGTTGGTTTACCCTACACATCACTGCTCCTATAGATAACATGCTAGTATAAGAAAAGAAGCTGTTCCCATACAGTTGCCTGTAATCTTGACTCCATGCTGTTGTTGTGTGTGCAGGATACTGGCCACCGTGGGGGCTGATTTTGATCTGAGAACACTCAGGGCGGTGAGAGTACTGCGGCCACTCAAACTGGTCTCTGGCATTCCGAGTAAGTTAACTTCACATTTTAGCACATCTTTATCACAATTAGTGGAACTACTAAAACTGATATTGATACAGCACTATCAAAGAGAGGATGTGGTTAGCCTGGCTTAGCATAAAGACTGGAAACAGGGGAAAACTGGCTTATTAACACACTGTAACTAATTTATCTGATTCATACATAACCGGAAAATGTAAAAATGAAAATTTTTGGTTCTAGGGGGAGCTATGTGCTGAAACTATTTCTTAGTGAACAACAGTGTAGTGCAGCGACTGAGTCTTATCATCACAGTGAGGTTTCCAAATATGATACCATCATGTCTGTTCAAAGACTAAAACCAAAACCTGTACAGATGGTATTTGGCAACTAGGGCCACATCTGGAAACACTGCAGAATGAAGTACTGGGTGGCGTACTAAGAAATACCCCCCCTCCCTCCCTGCAAAAAACAAAAAACAAGTTCTTCTGTTACTTTAAATGAAAAATTTGCTGATGAGATACATACCCTTCTCCTTTCACCACATTTCCTGTCTTTCCTCATGCTGAAAATATAAAAACATAAATCAATGAAATTATCTCCTGGGTTTTCAAAAGCATGTTACTCTTGTCTTGCTTCAGGTCTTCAGGTGGTATTAAAGTCCATCATGAAAGCCATGGTACCTCTGCTGCAGATTGGCCTGCTGCTCTTCTTTGCCATCCTCATGTTCGCAATCATCGGCCTCGACTTCTACATGGGCAAGTTCCATCGGACCTGTTTCAGGATAGACACAGGTAGGCAATAGGAGGGGTTAAGAAAGTTCTTGGTTTTAATCAGAGCATAAGTTGATAGAACCTTAGTCATCCCTATACCTTGGCTAAGGTTATTGGGCTGAATTATATAGTGACATGAAACCTGATCCATTTCAGCTCCTTATTTCATCGTGCTCCAACTGTCAATATCACTCCATTGCCAAGTAACCTTTTGAGGTTTCTGCAAAGTGCCAACCATTCCTCCCATTCCTGACAGATGTGGTGACTAATAAACAAGTTTTTATAAGAACGTGCCCCGCGTCTATGGTGTATTCCATTCAGCCTTTCTCCAATTTATGATATGCGATATCGCAAGAGGCAGACCTGCTTCACACCTTTTCCTTTTTTTAATATACAAAATGACTGGTCTAAAATCCTCAGGTCTTACACACTCTCTGAAACATACATCCATACTGAACCAGGCAAGCTGGTTCAGGGACTTGGGAGAGTTGGATGGAGGGCAGGTACAGGAATTGGTTTTGTTTTATGAGTTCTTCATTATAAACATCATTTCGTATGTTTTCAGTTTTCACATTTAATAAAATTTAAAATGTAAAGAGTGAGTGAGGGTGAGAGCTTTATGCAGTGGTCAGCACTGTTGCCTTACAGCAAGAAGGTTCTAGGTCCGGACCTGCCGGCTGGCTGGAGCCTTTATGTATGAAGTTTGCATGTTCTCCTACTGCCTTCCTCCCACAGTCCAAAGACATGCAGGTTAATTGGCGACTCTTAATTGCCCATAGGTGTGGCTGTGAGCGTAAGGGTTATTTGTCTCAATGTGTCGGCCCTGTTATAGACTGGTGACCCTTCCAGGGTGTACCCCTTGTCTCGCTCAGTGTCAGCTAGGATTGACTCCGGCACCTCTACGACCCTCAAGGATAAGCGGTATAGCTAATTGATGGGTGGAAGAGTGACTAAACCACAGACCTGCTTTCCACAATGACAGTGTGCGGAATTAATATTGGTTTAAAAAATGGTAACTTTGTTTTTTATTTCAGTAACATTACTCAGGTGCATTAGACATCTTGTCTGCTGCCGTTAGATGAAAAACTGCATTTGAATTTAAATGTTCAGAGAGGCTGAATAAATTCCATCTAAATCTTCCTGTCCAATAGATCCACTCTCCAACTTATATTCTTCAGCATAAATAACAAAGTTTTTAGGCCTTAGTAACCTAAATTGACAGCATTTAAAGTAGAAAATTGAAATCATGCCGACAAATAAAGCTCTCCTACTTCAACGAAAGTGGGTAAATCCTAATAACTTTGAATCTTAATCTGTGATTCATTACAAATCGAGCCAGTATTAGTAACTTGTTTTCTTGAGTTGGGAAATGCAGGAAAATCAATTTCACTCCATGTGTACTTTGTCCTTTGCACTGGAAAATCACAATAAATTAGATTAATTAAACTCTTCTTTTACTAGGAACTTCTTTTACTAGTAAGTTATTTACAAACATTGTTAACTTATTTGCATATACTTCCCAGCATGCATTTTAAAGGTTAAGGTTAAATACTCCAGAATTTTTTTTTATGATTTTAAAAACATGGTGGAGGCTGCTATGTGTCTTTTTATAATCGTGTCTCAGAGGAGTCCGATGCTCTTCTCTCTGATTAAAATTACAACAACATTGCAAACTATGATGAAGATAGGTCTGTACTTTAGAAAGTTCCGCACCATTAATGTGTAACACACTTGAGTCTTGGACTCAAATTGAGGAATACTGTGCCTGGGCTTATTGTGACTGTTAGCAGTACAGTAAAAGCTGTAAGGAGGGAAAAAAAATCTTGTACTTAAAACAATAAATGATTTTTAAAAAAACGAGCCCATTTGTAAACTGGGGAATTGTAATGGGTTCAGCACACAGATTTCAGTTACTTTGACTGTAAGTGAATTAATAGAAGTGAAAATTCTAAATTCTGATGATATAAAATAATATGTTACTCTGACTTTGAGTAAGTTCAAATAAGTCAACGCCCAAACTTAAGAAATTAAGAAAATTTTGCTAAAGTTTGACTGAACTTTGTTGCCTTTGAAATTTTGAGTTTTCTCAAATCTTTCTTTTTTACAGTGCAAACTGACACTCCTTTTTTCCTCAGAACACTATAGTGAACCATTAAAGGAAAGCTATTATGCAGTGTACATTTTCGTAATGTAGAGTTATTTAGCTGTGAAACGTGTTTAAATTCCTTAACTAATTTTTAATTTTTAAGCCCCAAAGGGCTTTACAATCTGTACAACATACCACAAACCTTTTTCTGAGATAATTTAATTGTTTAAGAAAAACACCAGAATACACCTTTTATGGGGTAAAATATGGCAAACATTAGGAGGAACAACACGGGAGGGATCCCTCTTTTGACAGACATGCAATAGATGTTGTATGTACAAAGAAGACAGAGAGAACTGTCACAAAATGACGCCATGGAGAAATAGAATGACAACATTAGATAAATACAGTGCAAGCATGTATGAAGAATATGGATCAGGGCATCCATCGAGCAGCTCCCATTGTACCATGAAGGGCTGTGATAGACAACATACAAACAAGAGGCAAAACTCAAGGATACCGTTCATAAAGACATTCTGATCAGCACTGAAGAGACAGCATCAGTTGAACTGTAATTCTAAGACACTGTGGCTAAAAACAGGAAATGATGCCAAATGTAATCTCCTTAAATGTTGCCATGTGGTTTATCAGTGTAGCTGAATCCATATATTATGCATTAAATGGCATGTACCTCAAAATGAGTGGTACTATTACATGACATTCCAGCCTTCTCTAAAAATACCGGCATGTTTGTCTTTTTGTGTTAATGTGACTGTATGAATGTGCATGTTTCTGTGTGATTGTGGTTGTAGGCGAGCAGGCAGCAGAATTCCCCTGTGGTCTGGAGGCTCCGGCGAGGACCTGTGCAAACGATACTGCCTGTAAGGAATACTGGATCGGACCCAACTTTGGCATCACCAATTTTGACAATATCCTCTTCGCTGTTCTCACCGTTTTCCAGTGCATCACCATGGAGGGATGGGTGGACATCCTCTACAACGTGAGTCCACTTACAGGACACATATCTGGGCCTAAAAATTGTTTCTAAAGCAGCATGTCTGGTAGTGGCTGAGGTTACCAGATGTGGCTTAAGATCGTAACTTCATTGTGGGTTTTTTGGGAGGGTAAATGCCTAGCCTGGTTCCAGACATCTGAATCACTGCACAATTCTCTGATTAGCTCAGTGTTTCAAATAGGCTGGTGTTGTGCTCACTGATGGCCCTTTACCATGGTTGTAGAAAGAGTTGGCCAATCAGAGCTTTGTGGGTGGGATTAAGAATGGGTACACCATCTTCAGAAATAGCTAGCTAGTTATATCCAAATATTGGCAACCGTGGATGAGACTGATTCAGCTGTACAGGCTGCTGTAATTCAATTTTCAGAAACAACTCCTAAATTGGCCAACGGTTTCGAACATCATGAAAAACATCAATTTAAGTGTTTCTAAACAATCCCAGCTTCCATGTCAAAAACAGTGGGACAGATACGTGTGGTTAGGACAAAACAAAACAATCCCCCCTCCTTAATAGAAATTATCTACAATAATGTCAGGCTAACTGAAGGAAGTGAAACAAAATGGCAATACAGTTTTATTACCAGACTACAATATAGCACCTAATGTAGTTAAAAACAATGTTTGTGCATCTCATTATTCAACATGATATATTGATATTGTTTCAGTATTGACCAGTCATAGTGAGACTACAGTATTTCAAAAAGTCATTGGAACTGTAGGAGCTGAATGCTAGTACCTAGTGCCTGGTTAGACCTGAAGGTGGCACAGCAAAATTCATATTTATATTATTTTCATTATCAATTAATCAGAAATATACATTTTTAGATTGCTTGTTTTGTTTGACCAACAGTCCAAAACCCAAAGACATTTGTTTTAATATCACATGAGACAAAAAAGTACCAAATCCTCACATTTGAGAATCTGGAGTCAGAAACTTTCTGACATTTTTCCTAAAAAATAACTTCAACAATTATTGATTCTAAAAATAGTTGCAGATAAATTTTTATTGAAAAAAAAAATATATAATGACAAATCGTTTCAGCTACAGTCAGTACTGTCATCGGTTTGCAGTTGGTGTAAATTTGTGTGTCAGTATTCACCAAAGTCGAAATCTGCAGGAAAGCACTGCACAGTTTACTTTGCCTCACTGAGAGAATTCACCGTTTGACAAGATTCCTGAGATTAATTGATTTCTGACTGAAATTTTGCTGTCGTACAGTGAAGGTACATTCAGACAGTAAGCAGTTGCTCTGCAGCCGCCGCCTGGCAACATCAGTTTACATCTATTTTCAGTCGGTGGTAGCAGGGTGCGATGCCACCGCGGAGGTTCCCAGCTACGTCCGGTCCTACCAGCCTGTAC
The DNA here is from genome assembly GCF_016859285.1 of Xiphias gladius. NCBI lineage: Eukaryota > Metazoa > Chordata > Actinopteri > Istiophoriformes > Xiphiidae > Xiphias > Xiphias gladius. Next base: position 28,250,218 of record NC_053418.1, on the reverse strand, counting down.
TACACAGGCTGCTGCTATCCGTTGGACACCTTGTATATTCTCATGACGAAGCTAAACAGAGCAGACTGTAGCTTAAAACAGAGGAAATATTAGCAATACGACATAATTAATGTAGAAAGTTTTGCTCACTAGCTAATATCATAAACATTGTTCATGACTTTGAAGCTGATGTTGCTCCAATACAGTTTCTCTTGAATGATCTGTCAGTTCTCTGCTGGAGAAGAGGTGTGTCACTCAGATCATTTAGATACCTGTGCAATCAGCCCCTCTGTCGTTTCCCTTGTTGTAGTGTCTGTGGTTGTCATAGTCACATGATGAGCAGCGGCAGCAAATAGTGAGAGGTTGAAACATTATGAACTCCACTGGCATTGGCACAGAGCCATGCGCACTCAATGGAGCGGCAGCCGCTCTCCCTCTCCTTGCCGCTGCAAGGAGCGAAAGCAGCCACTCGCTGTCTGAAAGCACCTGAAATGCTGCTATGACAGGGCCCTTGATGTTTTATGAAGCCTTCCTGTTGGGAAAATGGATTTTTCTCACTTTACATGAACAGAGCTATAAAATCATCTAGTTAGTGCTAATATTCAAATATTTTTGTTTAATTTACGTTGTCAGACATCATCTAATTTAAGAAAGGTTTCATAAATTGTGTGGTTATCATAATTTTTTGGTTCAGTACTGTGGGTTGGCTGTGGCTCAGCAGGTAGAGTGGGTAGCCCACTAATTACACAGTCCTCCTATCCACGTGTGAAAGTGTCAAAGACATTGAACCCCACATTGATCATGATGATTGGGTCAGTGTCTTGTGTGGCAGCTCAGTGCCACTGGTGAGTGTGATTATATGAGAGGTAAATTGTAAAATGTTTTGGATAAAAGAGCTATATAAATACAGTTCCATTTAATTGACAATATTTTAATACAGTTGGTTGATGATGAACTGAAATCCATACTATTATTATATTTTTTATCTCAATGAAACCTTTTTGTCACACATGCAGTAGATTAACCATTTAGTTAAATATCTGCATTTGGATGCCAACAATTGGTGAGGGAGCATCATTAAGCACAAACTGGGAGAAAACTGTTAAGGTGGTATTGAGTTAAATTGCTTACTTTACTTATATTACTGACTGTAATTTTATTTCTGTAAAATTCTGTTCATATTTAAATGTTTCATATATTTAGTGCCCAGCCAAAGAAGATAAAAACCAGTGTGTGGAAAGTACGTCACTGTGAATGTACAGGCAAGTCTGTGCTGTGCATTGATGGTGAGGCTGTGCTTTTCCTCCTGATTGCTCCTTCCCCTCCCAGCCTTCCTCGGGGGAATGATTAGAGGCAAGCATAAGAGCCTGTGGAGGATGACTCACACACAGCCCATTAGGACCACAGCACTGACGCTTTACTGCTCGCATGAAACAAATCACAGCTCTCTTGCATTTGCATAAAGGACAGATTTATATCATACCAGGGAAACAATTATGCAATAGGTTGAATTATTAAACAGCTGTAGTGAGAAAATAATGTGTGTTTATGTAATAATGCAGTGTGAGATTCTCCAAGTAGGGCTGAAGGAGGAAAATGAGACTGTGTTTCTAAGAGTAGAGGGAGGTAGACAGCGATCAATAGTAGTTTGGTTGCTTAGAGCAAGAAAAGCCAGGGGAGATAGAGGATGCTGCTTTGCTTCTTTGATGTCCAATAATTGTTTCCCCACTGTAGCAGTTACACAAGTGTTGGACACAGAAACATGGACAGCAGGACAGAGCTACAAATGAACTCTTTTTTAATCTTTAGAGCAAGAGTGAAAGCAGATGAAGCACAATAGTTGCTTTGAGTATTTTTTTTTAATTAACATACATTGTGTCAGACCCTACTTTTGTAGTTTCCATGATTATATATGATTTTTTCAGCAATAGCGATTCAGTGTATTTCCATTCTTTAATTGCCTCTCCTTAGAGACGTGTTCGTTGTTACTGACAGAATACGCCTTTCCCACTATGGATTCAAATTACCTACACACATATTAGGGATTCACAGAAAACAAATTATGCCCATTGTCCAACGTTATTATTTGTTATTTTAACTCACTGAAGCCACCCTGTTCAATTTGGGGAAGCACAACAAGCTGTAACCACAACTCTGACATTACCTTATAAAGTTGGTATGGCTAACATTTAGCCTGATGAATGTGAGTCCAATATTTACTCTCCATTTAGCGTTGGTTTTATCTCTAAAAATATCTGACACTTTAGCTGCTAAATCCTCCATTATATTCACCACCTAGTCTCCGTTTTAAGGTGATCGCTTTTAAGTATCACAGGAACGTATATTGCAAGCAGAGCCAGCCACAACTAGCTGTTACATAAAATACAGGAGTTGACAGATTCTTACTACCGTTTGTGAAAACTAGAACAGCTCCAACAGTTCTGTTCTACTATCTGACTCAGATACATTAATGAATCTGGCAAGTCCTGAAGCCACGCAGTGTCTTTGGAATTCTTCAGCGTATTCTTCCCATTAAAGCCTATTAAATCATCTTAGTACTGTTGCTTAGTACTTTTTTTTTATGAGAATCATTCATAATAGTTTGTTCATCATTAGACAAAAAAGCAAAAAATGCTCACTCTATAGTAAAGACATATATAATAATTCCTGCGCTTTTTTATGGTCTTAGCCTTAATTTAATATGTTCCTTGTATTTAACAACTCTGCCTCTCTCTAATGAACACGCTCATAGCTGAATCAGTTAACCCAGAGTTAACAGAGCCAGTTAATAACCAGCTTCATGGTAATAGTTACCAGGATCATCAGTGTTCAGCTCAGTGAAGCCAGGTAATGGCCTAAATCAAAAAACACGTGGGACGCAGAATGTGAACCTAGCCTCTGGTGTCAAAGTCTTGTCCTTAGTTGACCCAACCTACCTTTCTATGGCTTTAGTGTATTAGGGTACACTTCCTGGACTGGAAAGATTATGCTAATGAAACTCAACTAAGCATCTTTCCTTCAAAAAATATTTGACAATGAAAATTTGTATAATATGAATGTATTTTGTAGGAGACAGGGTCAGCAAATAGATCAACTATACAAATGTATTACCAAATGTAACAGAAATGGGTTAGAAACACAATGTCTATCAAGTTCAACTTTCTAGTTCAGGGACTTCAGTAACTGCAGTATTACAATGATCACTATTACATTAGAATGAATAAAACTACTTGTAATGCGTGACGGTTTTGGGATTACTATCTCATGTGGTGAACCTTACAAACCCCAGAACACACCCTTAGCATAATAGAGAGAAGATTGTACCTGTAATTGATGCGCGTTGAGGATTAATAGCGGGGCAAAGTCCTTCAGTGGTGTCCTGGAGGATTCTGATATCCATGTGGGGGAACTGGTGGTAGTAATGTGAGGAGGCCGGTGGGACACGGACCATGTCTGGGAAGTCCCACAAAGGTGGGCTGTTTGGTGAAGCCATAGGATGGTTAGGCAATTGACACACATACAGTGCAGCAAAGTTGATAGCAGCAGCTTTTGACACGGACCTGAGACCAGCCCAGCTGCACAAAGGAGCCACAATTACTGCTTAGAGGATGCTCTAGCAAGAACAATGGGAACTCAGTGTAAGCTGTTGCTGCAGGACATGCAAGAAGAGAAGCTTGCAGTCAGTAGTATAGGAATCAGTGTTGGCTGAGTCTGGGTTCGCCGGTCGGGCTCTTCCAGAGCGTTGACACAATGGAGCTTGAGTTTACTCATTTGTGGTCTGCTCAAAGCTCATACCTCATACCTCAAAAAAGAAAAAGCATTTTCTTCCAAAATGTCCATCTAATTATACTCTTAGCAAAGAGAAGAGTGGTGACCTGGGGCGGGGCCTCTATTTTGGCGCAAGTTTTATAGTTACACCTCTTTCATACGATTACCTGATTATTACATTTTATTATATGTTCCACACTTTAACCGATATAATTGTGAGACTAGTTTCCCCTTAACCATCACGAGTTATCCTAGAAAATGAATAAAAAATTCACATTACAAGTAGATGTTTCAGAATTTTTGTCTAGAAAGTGTGCAGGAGTCAATCTGAGTTCATGTGGCTGTGTTTTATGTGCTTTCCTCGCAGGAAGGGCCAGCAGAATCCCTGGTGGATTGTCTTTGACCACCACTTTGGCTAAGTCTGAATAAACACCCCAAATCCAGAGGGTTTAGTCCTCTAAATGTGTCCTTATCAGTGTTTTTAACTTAATTAGAATCTGTAGTTGCCTTCACTCTCTCACAGTTCACCGTCCTGTGTTTCTCTTCATTGCATGGAGCTGAGAGTGAAAAAGAGAGAGGGGTGAGAGGTCAGCTGCAGGAGAGGGGAGACTTAGGCCTCATGCCCACTACACAAACATACACATATCTTTTTGCATTTAAAAACTGTGCAGACATGTCTGATAGCAAAAGGTTCATATCTAAATTAACAAAATAGCTGGTCGCTGTAGTGGCACTACAGTACAATTTGTCACATTAATGTCCATTATTCTTCATTAGGAGATACAAACGGCATGTGTACAGACACAGATCATGTAATATAAGCTGAAAATAGGGCTAAACATTAGCCAGCAACAGCAACAAGCATTTACACCATTTTTAGTTTATTCTTAGGTGAGGGAAGTCGTGTGAAGCTGTCTGACAAAAAAGGAAATATACTGTGCTTTGTACTATATATAGGACGAAATTCATAGTTACCAAATGACCCTGTTTTAGATGGAAAATAACAAAATGTGATGGATATTAAAAAAAACTGCTGCTGCTTTTAAAATATAAAAAAGTGCCACACAGTTACTTCCTTGAAACTATACAAAAAAAGCTTTTACCTTGTGTGAGAATTTTCTTGATACAGTGCACCTGACAGTATCTAGAAATAAATGAGAGTGCCCTCATTTATTTATCTAGTTGATTTATCTAATCTCTTTGGAAGCTTGTTGATTATGGGACTCAATAGTTGCTTCAGTTGGATTTTTCTTCCAGAGTAGAAACAGTATGCACATTTTACATTTAAGTCATGATGTTCCAGTTGGATGCAGATTAACCTAAACTGAGTGAGTAAATTTTGCAGTGTCTTCTTAGGACAGCAGACAAGTTGGCTTTTACTGGGATGATCTCTCCAACCTGATCACCCCACACACTTGGAAATGTGAAGAGTTAATACTCATAATAATTATTAATTCAATGGGATGGTATTTGTGCACCCTACTGAGTACTTAATCATAGAATGTGACGGTCTGGATGCCATGCTAGAGTCTGTTTAGGCTGTAGTGAGGATACATGCGTATTAGTCTCCTGCTACCGACAATACTGTTTAACATGGTGCCAGGGTTAAAGCCACTCCACTCATATAAAATGAAATAACAAAGAATATTCTATAGTTTTCTTGTGTTCTGGTTTGGTAATCTCACTGTTTCAGAATTTGAATATAAAATTTTTAGCCAAGTTGGTATTTTTGATGATCAAGCAATGATTTAAGATATTTTATTTCAAAGAAAGTAAATAAAGGTGTTACAATTTGGTAAGTGGAAACCAAGTAGTTCCTGAACCAAAACAATGAGCTAAAAGAAAACAGCCAAAACAGAGTTGGTGATAATTAGTCCATCACTATGAGCGACCTCTTTCATGTCACACATGGTCACTTGGTCCATTCTTAGCCTGGATCTGTCCGAAGTGAAAAAAAGAAACTAACACCTCACTAAATAGCTTGCTCAATAATACACTGTATCTTGCTTGTTTAATCCGTACAGAAAAAGAAATTGAAAAACTACAATTTGTTTGAAGTTACATGCTGGAACTGTTTCCTGACAATAGTTTTGCATTTGCCATCTGTACTTTTGGGCAATACTTTGGCTTTGTGAAGCAACACACAGTCACAACGCCTGGCTGGTGTCTCCTGAGAAGTAGTGCCAGTGCTTAACTCCCCCTGAAAACACAAAATCATTATTTGTTTACAAATGACAAACTATAAAGATTTGATTATGAATGAATAATTTATATTAACTGCAGTAATGGTCAATTTTAGATTTTAAAATTAAAAATGATTTGAACCATGATCATAATGATTGAGGAGGATATGGGAAAATGTGAATATAACAGGAGGACCTGGCTTTTTCCTGTTTGAGATTCTCATTTTTATCTTTGCTTACTGAGTCAATGATCCTACTGGTTATGTAGATTCCAGTTTCACTTTCTAATAATTCCTATTAACATTTCGCTTCCACCATCTTCACTAAGATTAAAAATCTTTGCTCCATCAATATCAACTGCTGTCGTCATTCACATGATGAATAATCCCCATTAGACCGAGGTGTCAATCCAGAATTAGTCCATATGGGGTGTAAGGGTTGGAGGGTTAAGACTCAGGGTCACTCCTTCATCCATCATTAGCAAGCTTTTTTTTCCTGTCTTCTGGATCACTGACAGACTGGTAATGTGCTCTGACCGTGTGGGCTGAGGTTGCTGATTTTTTCTGAATATGATTGGTGGATTCTCTGATTGACTGATCAAGGAAGGAGTGACGGCTGTCTCATTATCCACCCCTGTGGGACCTGGCTGTGTCCCCTTTATCAGATTGGCCATCCATCATGGCTGTACGGGCCCTCGTCTGTCTCTGCCAAAGCTGTGACTCTTTTGTGGATGGAGGGCAAAACTCAGGATGTCAGTTTCTCATTAGGAGACCCCCAAGACCTCTTAGCCATAAACTCTCGTTCCTGGCAGGCGCTGTCGCCTGTTTATGCTTTGTACTACCTTTGCGTGTAGAAAACCTCTAAAATAATTCACACACATAGAGCAGAGCAGAGTAACACTTAGACTGTCAACAATCTGATCTACAGTAGACGTGTCTCAACATTTTTGACACAAAGCTTAGGTAGGGCCTTGTTCTTCACTCTAGCATGCTGGCATATAAACTTAGAGATGTTAAAACTATCAATCTTTCTCCATAATATACTGTTATAGTTTGGCCAAAATACAAGTTGCTGCCCTTGCTGCCTGGTACTGGGAAAAACTGCATGATTTCCAGCTACACTATGGTTTTGATGTGGCCATCACAACTGATGACTACACCCTCCTTGCTGGTTTGTTGTAAGTGTACACATGATTCTATAGACCCTGTTTATACCTGGCATTAACAGGTGATCTGTATCTAGGGTAATGGATAGATTCACATTTTTTCAATTTTTTTCAAGTCTTAGAACAATTGAAAGAAAGAGAAAGAGACAATACTTTCTCTCCATACTTAACCAACCAAAGCTAATATGAGGCTTCAGCAGACTGTGTTTCAAATCAAGTGAGTATCTTCCAAAGAAAGTCTTTTTTTATTATTAAATTCTCTGATCTAGGATATGCCATGCTTGAATTTTATCCAACCCTGCCCACCTAACTTGCCTGTTGAGATCTGATCAATACAGGCAGAATGGCAGATGTAAATGCGAAGGCCAGTGACCACATGTCATTATTTAGATAAGATATCCAGATACAGATCATAGGTTAAAGTACTGTTTGTGTAAGTGTGAATGGGACGATAATGCATTACAATTTAGAATTTCTCTTGTCTCTGTTTCAGTCAGATCTGAATGCTAGAAATACCAGTGAGAGATGGAGGAGGCAGTTTGTTGTCAGATGACTTAATTAAATCCAGTTGGTAATCAAGAGAATGTTCTCCAAATTCTCTTTATTATTAGTTTTGTGTATGTTTACCAATGAAAGCAAATATTTCTGTTCACTGTTGTTGTGTCTTTGCATACTTTTCAGAGTCCTTTTCAGAGACCGTAATTTCACTGTTATCACTGTTTTGATGAAAGTGTCCAAGTATCAAATTGCATTAGAAACATACCAATTTTGACGTGATTTACAAAGAACGGCCAGACAGCAGACAATATCAATAATTTGGAAAGTCTAAAAATCTTCATTTTCCATGTTCTGTAATTGTTTTAGCATTGCATAGGAAATAATATAAAGCTCCTCATCATATTTTAAAGAAGCTATACGATGACTTTTGCTAAAGAGGTAAACAGTGAGATTGTCGTGTCGTGTTTTGTCTATATATTTGTTGCCAAATGCTCTGTGCTTTGATGTTACGAGTACCCCACTGATTTAGCATTGCCAGACTAACGATGGTAAGTTTAAAAAAAAAAGATAAAAATCTGTGCAGCAGAACCAGAGATATCGTCTATTTTATTCCATTCATTATTCTTTGCCAAAATTTGTCGCCTAAATGATCCACAATGCAACTTAACTACTGACTGTTTGGTTGGAGATTTGGATGTGACATCACTTGAGGCATTTTATCTTATTTAACATAACTCCCTCTGCAGGCACAAAAGGCTTTATAAAAACATTTACACCCATGCGTTAGTACCCAACACTTAGAAACACACACCGATGTGTAAAATTGGTGGAGTTCCCCTTTAATGGTAAATTTCCAAGAGATCTTCTGTCAGTCAGTGTGTTCAGCACTGTGAGGTCCTTAGCACTGCTGTAGCCATGACTGTTCATAGTTTTGTCCAAAGAAATGCATCATTTCCTGCACATCAGATGAGGCCCTTACTGTAAACTGTTAATTAACTTAAGACAGCAACATGTGTACATTGTTAAATGCAAAAATTAATTCCGAGTTCAAGCTAAGTTAATATAATGTTTCAGCAGTCTGCATTAGACAGATAAACTATCAATCAAAATTACAGACTTTCTGGGGAAAAACTAATGAGTTTCTGCATGAAACAAGGAGTGTGGATTTTGTCCCTGATTTCTTACAGCATGGTAATAATAGGAAGCTAAGTGTTCTCCATTATCTTGGCTGTCTTTAAGTGTTACCCTGTGCTACCCAGTATATCAGTGTTCCCTATCCCCTATACTTCACCAGCCCTTTCGAGTGCTTGTCAGGGCTAGTTAGGGTCAGTTGCATGAGTCCCCTCTGGTGACACAGTATCCACTCACCTGTAAACAACAGGCAGACTTTTAGATGCTGTCAGACAGAGCTCTGGGCAGCAGGATGTTTACAAGCTAGAGGACAGCAACAACAAGGTACAGTGTGGACCATACACTGCCACTTGTCCTCCAGTACTGCTAAAACCCATGTTTCTCCCTGTCTTTTCAGCTTCATACAGTTATACTGAGTGAAGGAAAGAGTAGTTCACTACAATACTTTAGTTCTTCAGAATGAAAAAGGTCAAATATAAAGATATAGTACATTAAACGTGTCAGGTATCAGCAGTCTTAGTTCATATCTAAACATAGAGCTGGTTTTGTGTTTGTATGAGTCAGTACCTGTTATTTCATGGTCTGTCTCCAGTCTCTCAGGCAATATGGGTGTGGTATTGCTGTTGAACTGAAGGCTTTCCTCAGGCTAAAACATTTAGGGGCAGAACGGAGCTACTAATGGCTTTTCTATTGCCCTCTGTGCTCTCTCTATTCTGCCAAGTTCTGAGGCGTCACCACAACAGCAGCTAATGCACTAATACAGCCAGCCCTCTGCAGCCACTTCCATCTCAGAACCATTTTATGACAGATGATTCCAACTTTCTAACCCAGTGCCTTTTTGAAGGGATTGACTGGCAGCAGTTCAACATAGATCATCCGACCCCTTCCCCTACTTCAGTCTAGTTGTCTTTGTCATGAAGAAGACTATCATCAAGTTCTTGGAAAATTTAGTTCTCTGAAAGGATTTATAGATACTGATTTTGCACCTTTAGCTTGCTGTAAATGTCAACAGTTATGCCGTTTAACTGTGACTAAATGATACAGCATAAAATAACCAGTTGCTTAAATATTACAGAAGTTAGCAAACAATGTACGTCAGGGGGAGCTACCTAAACAATTTGGGAAAATAATTTATTTGTAGATTTTTTGAACAGTGTTACCATTGTAGCCTGTATGGATTGTCTACATTTTTAATTGAAACTTCATTTAACCAGCAAAGCTTCACTGAGATGCTAAATCTTCTTTTCAAGAATTCCCTGGCCGGACAGGACACGGAAAACAAACAACATAAGACAGATGACACAAAAATATGCAACTAAATCAGAATTAAACAGACATACAATTGTAAAATCATGGTTTAAACATAAATAAACATCGATACTATTAAACAGACAATTTGGACCATGCATAATGATAAACTTTTCTTCTTTCTACATGAAAAGAAAGGTGCTCCAATTCTATTGACAAAATGCGCACTAACTTTGTTAGTTAGATACTATTTTAGGTTCTTAGTATTTCCCAAAGTTTATCATGACATTGAAAATAGAATTATATATATTGGTAACAACTACATACGGTAGTTGTCTACTGATGATAATATTGACATTCCTGGCTAACTCACTCACTCAGTCATGTCCCTGGCATAGCTGATGTTGGGGGCTCATTCCTGGACAACAATTCTACAGGATGCTGTGTTCTGGATCAGGTTTTAGTGGTTTGCTCTGATCCTAAATAGCCCAATGTCCTCATCGATAACATCCGTCTACCTCTTCCTTAGTCACCCTTAGAGGGGCAGCATCTGCTTGGGCAGTCTGTTGTCAGACACATGGCACACATGTCCAAGTGAACGCAGTCTACCAGTGTGCGCCATCGTTCTCCCTGATGTTGTACAGGCTTTGGTTAGCACTTTTATGTTGGTTGGTGAAAGCTGACTAGTTGTCGAAGGTGCCATAACGGTGTTGTCCAATTCCATTCAAAGGATGGGTAGTATGATTTCTTTGTAGGCCATCAACTTGGTTTGAAGGAAGATTCCAGACCATTTCCAAACCCCGGCATGGAAGGAGAGGAATGTTGATGTCCGTGCAATCCTGCGCTGCAGCTCTGCATCCAGGCTAGTCCTGTTAGAGACTGCCACCAATGATAGACAAAAGTCTGGACTGACTTCAGCTGGGTGTCATCCTGTTGGATGGCCCTGGGTGCACTTGCAGGTGGTAGATTATACATTTAGAGAAGGGCTCCTCATTCTGTTTCAGCAAAACCACACAATGTGTTTTTCTGTCTTGTGGAAACCATGTTTGACTGAGCATAAATAGTACAGACAGCATGCAGAGACTATATTAACTAGACAACAGAAAAGAGAATGATTTTGTATTTTGGCCGAGTAATTTCATTACTGTTTGCTACAACTGACTAAATCTTCAGGTGACAGTTGTCATGTTAACAGTCACTGAGTCAAGCTTTCTTCTTACAGCTTGTTAAGATATTAATGATGTAGTGGTGATGTGATGTTGGGGCTCTTGTGATTAGAAAATTTTACCCATTCAAACCTTGATTTTGATATGGAAATTAATAATCATTCAGCCATAGGCAGAACAAGTGGCAGTACTGAGCACATTGCTGCTCAGAAAGTCATCCTGCATCATGTTTGATTTTTTACATTAGACTGTGTACAAAATCACTCTCTCATTCACTCATTCACTACTACCTATATAACCGACACTCAGAAGTTTACTCAACAGTGAGCAGTATGTAGAGATTTCAGACTCTTATTGATCATCATAATTTTGTGTCGTCACTGACAGCTGTAAAGTCATGCAACAGTAATTTACACATCTATACAATGGGAAGCATTGCACTGTGGGATTGCAGACTGAAAATAATGTACCCGCCATGGACTGTACTTTTTTTGTTCCATCATGGAATTTTTGAAGATACTATGTAGTGGATAAACTTACACACTCATAATTTGGACACTCAAACAAATTGGCGGACAGTAAATGTAGAGCACTTTGTAGTAAACCGGGGCGTGATTTACAGCCCTAGCAATAATTAGTATTGACCTTATTTTGGAGACCTTTCTTGGATGGGGAAAATTCGATTTTTTTGTTTCTTTAAACAGAGCTGACATTGCTTTTTCCTACGTTCACAGTCACTAGGGAGACATCCTACCAACCTCTGAGTTTGTGTTTTAAACATTCTTCCTGTGTTTTATAGGCTATTGACGGAAATGTCCAAATTACATGGAATAGTGATCCAAGACTTTGATACGTATTATGATGGTCCTGGGTCAGGGTTATTAAAAGGCCCAAATTCTAGACCCAATGTCAATATGTTTGATTAATTAATTATTTCATATAATCTCCAAACCGTATAATGCACCTGAGAGTACAATGAATATAACTCTATAGGCAAAAGAACACAAACAGTGTAGTGAACAAATATTTGTCCAGTAAAACTCAGATAGACTAAATCACTCAACTGTTAGAGAAATACAAATGGGAGCAGTCGCAGATGAGAAAGAGCTGGTAAAGAAAAAAGATGTCATGTCAGTCATGTGGGCACTCTTTGGCTTCAGTCAACCTACTACAGAACAAATCAGTCTCTCTGGGAACATTCAGTGCAGTGAGTGTGTTGCGACAAATGTGCGTGGACCGCAGTATAGGTCGGAAGGAAATTTTGACTGCATCCAAATATATGGACTTCACTGAACTTGCAGACTTGCATGCTCAATTGGCAAATTCTTGGGAAGTACGCAAGTTCATAAAGTTCATAAAGTCTGCGAGGGGCATCAAGGTCACTTTCTCTGGACTTCTAGAAAGTCTGCCTGGTGTGCAGACTTCACCAACCTGTGCACAAAAAATAACCCGTAATTCATAGTATTGTGGTAATGATGATGTTAAAGACTGGAATAAAAACAAAAAAAATAAAACAAGTAGTATACCAATTAAACATCTGTTTCCTTCACTTTTATTGTTTTATTGATGTGGTTTTATTGATGTAGACTTTTAATTGTTTTATTGATGTACCTACATCAGTAGGTACATCAATGTACCTATTGATGTAGGTACGGAGGGAGGTTTGGTATTGCATGCATACAGAATATGCATAATGGTATATAGCGTAATAATAATTTAGATTTTTTGTTAAATCTATAGAGAAAAGCTGTTTTCATCCAACTAAGGAAAATAGTCAGACCAACTATGATGTGCGTCATTAGTTGAAGTTTTAATATAGATAAAATATAGTGATATTTTTATAATAATTTAATATAATCAAATCAGCAGACTCTCTTACGAATCATTAAGAAAAATACTTTAAAATGTGGTACAGGGTGCGGAACTTTTTGTATGTCATGTCTCATGGGCTAAAGCAGACTTGACGTGATGACAGTGAACATATCATGGTAAGTACAATCAAGACAAAACAAACAATAGTCTGCGAGCCATGGCTGAAGGTGGAAATCTGGAGTCAGGCTTTGAACTGACTGTAATATTAATGAAAGTCCAAGTAGTCACCCAGAAGATTAGGAATAATCTTCTGGTGAACATTATGTAGATATCCATATCAAGAATGATGGAGAAGAATGGAAGTTGCTGACAGGAGAGGCATAACTGGTTATCCAGGCGTGGCAGCTGCAGCCTCCCCACCAGATGCCATAATCCTGATATCTTGGATACAGGAAGTTTGGGTCAGTATGCCCCCCCCCTCGCGTGAGAAATTCAATCTCCAAGTAGTTTAAATTGAAATCTATTTTTCAGTCATCTTATTGGGTTTATCTGCCACAATCAGTCTTGTTTCATCACACTGGCTATGTTTCCATGTTGGACAATTCCTTTCTGAACTTCTGAAATTCATTGACAGTAGTTAAGGTTTGGTTACATTTAGGCACAATAATTACTTGGTTAGAGAAGGACCTGGCTAGGGTTAAAAGAGGACACTGGTGAGAACCAAGAAGGACTGTTGGTAGGTAAGGGGTAATGAACAGTGGCATCCCGTGTCAATATTAATATTGACTGCTTAAATTCTGCTGCCATATGGCAGCTGTTAGACATTGTGAGGTCAACTGCAGGACCTCAATACCTCAATAGATGTCTGTGTGCTCATCATTTAAAAACACTTCCCTGTAATGCAGCCTCACATATTGTATTTGGTGAGTTTGGAAACCCACCCACTGATTAAAGTGGTTAATGGCTGAATTTGATACTAAATTACTTGTTAAGATGATATAGCCCCAGTTGTCACTCCCTTCCCCACCTCTCCCCACCGTACATTGATTAACAGGCTGTTGTGGTCTGACATCCAATAAGGTAGATTTCATTCTAATTTTAGGGTGTCGTGATAAGTAAACTGTCTTGGGTTAGCTACTGTTTATATCCCCAAACAATTATTTTGTAGCTCAAGAAGAGTCAGATCAATACACATCAGGAAAAAGTTCCTTTTTTTTTTGACAGCTGGCCAAATTTTCAAAAGAAAACACTACAATCCTTATAGTAACATAGACCCTATTTGTATGCCCTGTGCCTTACCCTGCCATTTCTATAAGATATAGTATATTCCATGTAACAACAATAGCAAAATGTATGCAGCCCTGGCAGCAGGCTATTTTGTTATCAGTTGTATCTGCAGTTGCTCTGCTACAATGTCCTCCGTGGTGCTAAGTGGGAGTATGGTAGCAGTTAGAATAGATTTAATTAAGAAAGACCTGTTTTTGGTATTCATTGTACTCTGCCCAACTATGTTACCCTTCTGGGTCAGGAGATGTTTTATGATGATTTCAAAGGTTTCTTGTAAATCTAATACAGCTTTTCCTAAATCCTGAGTTTTAAAAAAGAAAATAGGCTCTGTAGTTAAAGCTGCACTTTCAATATTCTAATATTTAAAGTTCTGTATGTAAGTTTTTGCTATGGTTACATAGTCAAGGTTAGCATTAACAGCTGATTACTTACCAGTCTTGAAGAAATGTTGTGAGTTCAGCATCAAACTTCATTCCTTTATGTGCTGCTTCTTCATCCTCTCATGTTGGACTACAGGGCATTGCTCTCCACAGCGTGAGACACCTCTTGGCAATTAAAGGAATGAAGTTTGATGCTGAATTCCCAATATTTCTTCCAGACTATTAAGCAATCAGTTGTTAATGGTAACGTTTTGTTAGCAAAGACTATATATAGCACTTTTAAAGCAGCAACAATCAGTTTTTTGTCAGGTTCAACAGGCTGAACATCAACCACACGTTTGACATACAGTATTGTGACCTTATACAGTTGATATGGCTAACATGTTAGCACACCTTTTGATACATCAAGCAGGTACAGAGAACCATTAGCATTCATTTGGAGTCCTGTGTCTGTTCACCTAATGAATGTAAGTCCCATATTATCACTCCTTTTAGCTCTGGTTATAGAAATACAACTAGTGCTAAATACTCCACAATCATCACCAGCTAGTCTCCAACTTTTTGGCTGGACCACAGCAGAGGGCCAGCCCTATAATCACGAATGTCCTTCGCTGACTGACTGACTCTCTGATTTAGTGATGACGTTACACCATTAGTCAGCCTAATTCCACTTGACTGAGTGATGAAGTTGCACTGTTGGTTGGCTGGCGGAGCGTTGGAGTTTCCTCTTTGGCCATTGCTCTTTCAAAATGAATTGGTGTAAAACGTTTTACCTCATCAGGGGGTGTAGCACCTAGGAACAAATCTAGCAACTTTTTGGAAAACCCATGTTACTTTCGGTAGAAGAGAGTCACCAGTATTGCCACGCAAGTGCGAGGTTTTCCTTCTGCAGGTCCACCTCTCGGAAGTAACTGCTGGTTAACACGTAGCCTCTATTGGCCACATTTCGGTCACTATGTCATACTTGTTCTGTTGTCCGACAACAGACAGAATCAGAAAAACATGTAAATGAGAACAGCTTTATTGGGAATACAGCCGTATTAAATTACTGTAAATGTGTGTGCAGAGATAGGAGAGAAGCAACAGATTAAGGGCTAGCTGACACTAAGCAGAATGCAGATATGACACAATGACATCATGAATATGCTAATTAGCATATTACATCATCTAGCCATATTTAGTGACTTAACCAGCAGGCTTTAGCTACTTTCCATTAAAAGCAGTTGTTTATAGTGGTTCCACAACAGGTTTCAACTATGTCCTCAATTTCACACATTGACCATACGCGTTATAATAATATACTATTATAATATACTATATAATAATAGCAATATACTAAGTTTTGACCTAGTCTTGTTCTGTCTACTGTTTGGTGCTGATCAGGCAGTAGTAGGCACTCAGCAGCTAAAAAGCCAGATATTTTTCTCAGAGCTTGAAAGGAGAGTGAATATTGGACTCACATTCATCAGGTGGTCACAATCATAACTCAGAATGAATCTTAATATTTGTCTGTGTCTGCAGGATTTGTAAGTAGGTAACTGTTTACTAACACTTTAGTCATGACATCTTTGTAAGGTTATGTCAATGGCAAAAAAAGGCCACAAAATGCAGACAAGTGTGGAGGGAATGAACTCAGCTATAGAGTTTATTGTACGGCAACTTGATCCTAGTGAAAATGTCAAGGGAAGTGCTCCTAGCAATCGCTACTTCTTCTTCTGTCTCAACTAACAATAACACTCAACTTAGAATAGTGATAACAGTCAACTTGTGAGAGACAATGTTGGTTTTAATTTTAAATATATTTTTTAAATGTTTTTTCTTCACAGTTTATTCTTGCTTCTTGCTTCTCCTTTCATATGTATTGCACATTTTGCATGCCATACTGTTTGTAAGCATTTTACCATCTGATTAAGCTGCACAATACCTCTGTTGTGTGGAAGAAGCAATTATAGTGATGCTTAGCTCAAAAAACGATAATGGGACTAATCATGTATCTGAGAAAACAATGAGAAAATCTATGGATGCAAAATGAGAAATTAACACACATTTTTGAATGATAGCGAGGCATCATAATGGGTTTCAGTAAATGAGTGCATCGCTAGACCATTTCCAGCAATCAAATTAACCTCCCAAAGTAATAATGTGAGTGTGAGTCCCTGGTGTAAGAAATTCTGTAAACATTAATACAGCAGAAAGCCTTCAGGCGAGGTGGAAGTCACAATAGAGAAGAGAACATGAGCCTCAGATTTGTGACTGATGCTTCTGTCATTACTGCTTCAATAGCAAACCACACATACAAACTAGCACACCTCTTCTCCACACTGAAGGCAATACCCATTTTATTGTTAATTTATTGTATTTCCAAATAAACCCAGTAATTCTACGGTAGAGACAGAATAAAAGAGGATAGGCTGCATAATAGCAGTGAAGCCTGGCATTTCTCTCTGAAGTCCTGGACTTAACGTCACAACTAATTGAGAAGGCAAATACAGATCAGCGCTTTTTTCCCATCAGCACTTCTATGATTATGTGTCTTGAGAGTTGTGGAAGATATCTTCAGACCATCAAGATGCAAAGCTGTAATGCCTTTGAACACACTAAGCAATGTGTTTCTCTCAATATTCTATATGGCCAAATGTACAGTATGTGGGCACTCCTGTCTACATACTTTTGTATACTTCTATTGTACTTTTCATGGGCTGGATATCCCTCCAATGAAGGAAAATCTTGATTCTGGTGTGGAAGAGCTCGACTGGCATGCACAGAGCACTGAATTCAATCCCATACAACAACTTTGGGATGAACTGGAACACCGATTGTTAGCAAGGCCTTATCACCAAACATCAGTGTTGGACTTCACTGATGCTATTATGTCTGAATAGGAGATAATCCCTGCCGCGAGGTTCCAAGATCTGATGAAAGTCTGAAACCAGATGAGTGGCGGCTGTTGCCATTTCACTGTCTCACATATAAGGCTGGTAAAGACAGAAAGTTAATTTATGAGGTTGTAGTTTGTGGTAATTTTGTGTAATAGGATACTTTATGTTGTCAGTTATTTTAATTTGAAATTATTAAGAATTCAAATATCATTATTTTACTCTTCGAAAAAAGGTCAGAATCACACGTATGCAAATATAAAGAATAAGTTTGGTGACATTCTACTTTTGTTTTACTCATGTTAAAAGCCTGATATCTTATTACTCTGTGCCACAGAGCTCCATTTTTTTCCAAAAACTATTAAAAACACACCAGCGAGCCACACTGTTGAACTGGTTGACATGTTCCTTCATTACCATGAACACACACATGCAAGATGTGTCTAATCTCATATACACCGTCCTGCTGCCCAATGTACACAATAGAGCACCAAATATGGATAACCCCAACGCCCACCCCCACTGAAAATAGTTCCTAACAGATGCTCTATTTACTCATGCTTGAGTAATTTTGTTTGTTAAAAACTAAAGTGGACCACAGTTTCGGGAAATTATTAGCCTTTTTCTAAAAATGAAACTATATACAGTATTTTTGAACTGTTAAAGAACATCAGCATAATCTTTACATCTTCTGTAGGAACCAGTGGGGTTAAGTCTGAGTGCCAAAGACAAAGAAGGAAAGTCGTAAAGTATTTAGAGAGAGAATGGTCTTTTCATGGAGTTTATTGACTATAAGAAAAATAGAAAAAGAAAAATATTAATGCCAGCCTTATCATTTAAATGCAACAACTCAACAGCTTTAATAGTCCTGTTGTTTATCTCAATGTGTTTAGGCCAACGATGCCTCAGGGAACACATGGAACTGGCTGTACTTCATCCCCCTCATCATCATCGGTTCCTTCTTCATGCTCAATCTGGTTCTAGGCGTGCTGTCAGGGTGAGTACAAACTGTGAGGATGAACTGAGCACAGCATTTTGAGAGATGTTATCTACATTTATCTACATACTCCACTTTTAACCAGTTCTGTTTCATCATTTGATGGTTGCCTTTGCTAAAGATAAAATAATACAAGAAACCTTTGCTTTAGTATTTTCCCATCTTTATCTTACTGTCTGCCATAGTGAATCAGTAGAGCAGTGTTACTGCAAAAGGCTGTGTTGTGACATGCAGGTACATAAATGCTGCAGCTCACAAGGATTTTATGTATGACTGCTTCCAAATGTCAATAATATGTAAACTCCACTTTTAATTCTCAATATCAAATATGAGAAGCCAGAATGGCTGTAAAAGATACTGCAGAAAAGGGATCTCACGCATGCATTTAACTGCTACATACATGATATTATGCTAAAAGAGTGATACTAAAGCTGACAGGTCCTGGGAAAAAGTTAACATCTTCCCCAGCTGATGATGCATGAAGAAGACATGGAAAATGTTTGGTCTAAAAAAAAGACACCACCCTCCAAAGTCTTGAGGTGCTGAGTATTTCTTTTACTACCGCCCCATACAAACTGCTTTAAGAAGTGGCGAAATCCAAAATCTGGCAGACTTCCCATGCCTTCATATGGTTGCTAAGCTATAATTAGACAGTCAACATTCAGGGGAGAGATTTAGCGAAGAGTCCTTCAAAATTACTAATAGAAGGGGTGTAATAGTAAATAGTAAGTATCACTTATGGGGTAACTCCATAATGTCAACTTTCAAACATTCCACATATAGAGATTTTCCCTTCGTCCAGAGTGTGTGGTTCTTTGCATTTACTAAATTAGGCAAATTCCACATCTGCGGCAACTTCAATGTAATATTCATGAGGTTTTATTAAAACATAAATTCATGTTTATACAAGTCTGCCACACCACGAGCAGTCTTTACACTGTGCATGGTGTGCAGAGCCTGTCAGTGTAATTCTGTGAAACGTGCACTCTCATTTATAAAGGGACGCAAGTAGAAGGCACTGAGATCTGTGCCATGACCACTGAAATGAGCATCATGGGAGAAGGCTGGGTTTTATTGCCTTTAATGTAATATTACTTTGCAGTTATTGTCATCTCTCTTCAGCACCAGCAGTCTCTGGATGTTGTTCCCCATCCCCCACACATGTGCAACATCTAACCTACTGTATACCATCTATACTAAATCAAGATAGGAATGTAATTTTTCTATTGGGTCAGGTAGGTGGGTAGAAACAGAAACACTTATGATAGATCAAGACTCTAACATGCAATCAAAATCCCCTTGTACCTATGACATACCTTCCTTTTTATCCTTTTTCCATAACCGTGTGAGTTTATATTCAGGTAATAATACATTTCGTTTTTCCAATGCTGTAGTGTTTTGGGGTTTGTGGATTTCCTGTTTTTAAAGCAGCTAAATTCTTATTGTTATAATAACAGTGTATCAGACGACAGTGAGAAAACAATGTGACAATGTGAAAAGGTCTCTCATCATAGTGATAAAACCTACAAAGAATTATCACCTGAATCTGCATTTCTCTCTTCAGTTTTATGGAGCTTTACAGTAAGGTTCTGCTCATTGCTTATCTCTCTGTCAGTTTTACTCTTTTGGTTCACTCTCACTACTCTCATAGCATAATTTTCAGCTGCAGCAGGCAGCTGTTTTCAGAGAAAAAGCTCTAAAAACCCACTGTACACAGTTTAGCAATTAGCTGCTGAACATAGTGGAGCA
Organism: Xiphias gladius; assembly: GCF_016859285.1. Taxonomy (NCBI): domain Eukaryota; kingdom Metazoa; phylum Chordata; class Actinopteri; order Istiophoriformes; family Xiphiidae; genus Xiphias; species Xiphias gladius. Next base: position 28,229,979 of record NC_053418.1, on the reverse strand, counting down.
TTAATTGGCGAAAATGCCAAATATTTCCCTCAGATATTAGCTAAAAGAGAGGGAATTTAGGACTCCAACTGAATGATAATGTTACTTTGTAAATCATTTATTGACAGTTTAAATGTACACTGTGGGGATTACTTGTGAAGAAGCAGTTTTGAATTATATTCAGTGTTTCTTACCCAGATTTTATGTGAATGCCAGGCTTGTGTAAAATAAAATAAACTAACTATTTCATCCGTCCATTTAAAATTGCTTTGCACTTTATTTTACACTCCTTTATTTTATTTTACACTCCAGGTCACCTTATATAATTACTTTAATATAATTTGTCCTATTGAGTTTCTGTGATACGGAAGTGTATAGCTGCCACACCAGAAAAAGGAAAGTGGAACAGTATCATGTTATAACATGAAAAGTTCTTATAACAAGATGATTTTCACATTATAACAAGATATGGTCACGTTATTATGACATACAAATATCGTGTCATAACAAGAAACTTTTTTGTTATAACAATAAATTATTTATCTTGTTATTATTTATCTTGTAAGTTTGTATGTTGTAATGTGAAAAACATCTTGTTATACAATACACTTTTCATGGTATAACGTGGTAGTGATCCGTTGACATTTTTTTGGCAATGCAGCAATATGCTACCATACTGTGATACTTTTGTAACTCCTTCATTTTCTTCGTTAGTCTCAGCTAATTCAGATACATGGATGAACACAGAGTTGTATTCATGTTCATTCTTCTGTTGTTTAATGTTAAGGTCATTCATTTTTGAAAGAAGCCTCAGTACCCTATGTTCCAGCTGGCTGCTCTGCCCTTTGCTGGTACTGTTTCTCTCAGATGGTGTGGAATCTATGTCCTCACTGTGGAAATCGTTTTGAAATCAGCCTGGCTGTCCCTCAAAGACTCAAAGTAATTTGTGGAACATCTTTTTTTTTTTCTTCCAACTTTAATTCCTGCAGCTATTTTCAGGATGGAATAATGAGTCTCAACTTTTTCTTGTTTACTTAATTTTGACTGCAATTAATTGGGTGCCGTTGGGAGTGAAGTTTGATGACTACAGTGAACAAACTGCAAAGTCAGTTCAGCAGAGCCATTAATGTTTTTAACTTTGGAGTCATTTTGTGTCCATAATTTTCCTCAGAGTTTTTTTAGGTTATCTTTCCATGACAATGCTCTTACATGCTCCTAACAAGCTCAAAAAAGTGAGCAGTTTGACTGATATGGCTTTTTTAAAGGCTGCCAGGTACAGATTTTTTCATCTCAAACTTTATCACTAAATGAGATTATTTTAAAGTACAAAAAATCCCAGATTTAATCCTTGTCAGAAACACTTGCTGCATCCTGTCCTTGATCCCAATCATGAATGTCTGGACCTCAAAAAATAATGTCAGATGGCATTAAAGTTACTTTGGAGGTGGAAGGTCACTGATGCTCTCTGGCAGGGCAATGCGGGGGCTATGTCATTGTTTAAAGGTCACGATCTGAGCTTCAGTGCAGGCGGAAGAGCAGATACATGCAGGGTTGAGAGGCTGCAGACCCCCAGGGGAGGTCAGGGCCATTTATTCAGCTTTTTTCTATCAGCGTGGACAGACTGGGATGAGATGTGGCTGTGATCAAAGTTTAAATCACAATCGCTTATTCTAAAAACTACTCTCACACATCTCTAGTTTGTCTAACTTATACTTTTACTGTATCCTAGCTGAGATTGTATCTTGCACAGGTTAGATGAAAACACAGTTCCAATGGGATGATAGTGTCTTTTGGATGTGACACTAGGCAACTGTTTTTGGACAACTTCTTAAGGTGGTAGGCTTTTTTTTCTGCTTAATCTTTAGCATTGTCTTGTTGGTTTGTTCTGTGTCAATAGTTTTTGTTAGCACATCATTATCAGTGTTACATCATTATCAAGCTCCATATGGAGCGTAGAGGAAGAAAATATCATTGTTTGTTAGCAATGTCAAATCATTCTTGAAAATAGTTTACAAAACAATCTCAAGCCGAGATCTACTTAGTTACTTGTTCTGGAGCTTTCCACCATATCCGACAGTCTTCATCAGCAAAGCGGTTTCCTCACTTGTCATGGAACTGTAAATGTTTAGACTTTTCCATGATTTTTTTCATGATTTTGAGCATCTGTAGGACTTACAGAGATGCTAAGCATTTATTTATTTTTCACCCTCCAGTCGTTGCCCGTAGCAAAACTAACAGGAAGACCTGACCAAAGTTTTTGCCTCTATCACTGTTCTTTTGAAACAGCCCAAACACTGCCATGTTATCAGTGAAGTACATTTTAAGTAAATTAAATTAAAATGAATTATAATAAAATTATGATAAAAATATATATACATTCGTAATATATAAAAGATACACACACACACGAGCACTGGTGGTATGTACTGTACGTATGCAATGCATTTTGAATGCTTTTATTGACAGAAATGCAATATAATGTACTGGGTGTGTTTCTATGCATATGCATATTTTAATTGGTCTGAATCTCTGGAGAAAAATATGTGTACTGTATGTGCATGAAAGCTTGTAATTATCTAACTTATCGTGGATCTGACTCATTGTGTAATGTTTATGTTTGTGCTCATGCTAGCATGCAGTATGTATCAGTATGTATGTGTGTGAGACTGTGAAAGAGTGGCTGCAAGCTGCTTCAATGATGGGGAATTCTAGCTGCCACAATTTCTCCCTGTATGCATCCACATGTTTGTGCACATACACAAACATATACTTGTGCTTCTATCTTTGTGAGGACACTCATTGACATAATCCGTTCCCTAGCAACTTAACCTAACCATCACAACTAAAAGCCTAACCCCAAGCCTTACCCTAACCCTAGCATAAACCTAATTCTAACCTGAACCCTAAAACCTCAAACAGCCCTTTTAAGGTGTGAGGACCGACAAAATGTCCTCAATTTCTCAAAATGTCCTCACTCCAAAGGTCTAAAACTAAAACTGGTTCTAGCAAATATAGAAGTACAACTGCACACACACACACACACACACACACACACACACACACACACACACACACACACACACACACACACACACACACACACACACACACACACACACGCACACATGCAAACACAAGCATGCAAACACACACAAACACTGTATACTTAACAGGACACATGAATGCGCTGCACACTCATTATCAATAGAAAGATATGAAACCACAAAATTAGATTTAGACACACTGGCAGGCACATATACAAACGCCCTCAGGAAGAAAGGCAGCCACTGCAATGCAGAATAGAGCTTCCCCCTCTGCTGTGTGGGAGACACACCAATCACTGATGGGCGGGGGTGGACTGGAGATTCCTCGCTCTGTTATTCCAATAGTCTGTTTTCCTCTCTCTTACTCACTCTCTCTGTCTTTTTTTATTGGTCTCTCTGTCCCTGTCTCTCTTTTTCTTCTCTTATTCCACCTCCCACTTTCTGCCTCATCTCTTACATATCTCATTTCCCACTCAGCTCATTTAAACTGAAAACTGCCTTATTGGTAAGATATAACCCTAACCGTAATGTTGGCAAAGCAATACAGTGGCAATGAAGATAATGTTATCAGTTTTAACAAATAAGCAATGTAACAAAAATAACATAGTATAGTACAAAAAAAATAGTTGTAAGAAGGTCAACGTTTAATATTCTCACAAGTTTTCAATTAGGGTTTCATTTGATTAATTATTTTCTTTTTGTGTATAATTATCATTAAAATGTGGGATACGTGTCCTGTATATGTAAATATCCTGTTTACATATGTCATTAAGTTGTTTGCATTCATTTGTATTTCTCTCTGCTTTTATATTCTGTTAGCTGGCCTTAGTTGTTGTGTCACCACACAGAGAGGGTGTGACTTAAAAAGGGGAGATTGATAACAGAGTCCAAGTCTCCTGTGCAGTTCCAGGTTGCGTCATAACACAGACACAGATTTTTGTGCTAGAAGATGCCCATGTATTGCTGTTGTCTGCCACACACCTCTGTCAAACTTAGAAGGAATCATTCTGTTTTGATACAACTTGACTCTTATTTTCATACGTTTCCCCCTTCCTATCTGTAATGATAACAATGATGTTTACAGTATATTTCTAGCAGGACAGATAGTATTTGTGGCTGAAACCAGTAAGAATAAGACCCAAGTCTTGAGTCACAAGTATGCCTTAAGTCTATGATGTCCCTAGTCAAGTCCAAGTCCTTAACTTAACGTTTTGATCCCTACAAAATCTTTATGTGACTTTTACCAAATTTAAAGCAACTTTAATGCCATTTTAGAATAACAATTAGTATGGTAAATTTACAGAAATGATAAATCCTTGTATTTGGAATGACCTCTTTCAAATCAACTTCATACCATTTGGAGGCAAACTGATCAGATACGTCTATTGTGTTATTCAGTACGTTATCAGTGGCTTTCTTGCTAGATTCTTTTAAGACTCATTAATGACTTTTGCTTTTAAAAATCAGTCTAGCCATAAATTTTAAGCCTCTATTAGTAACAGCATAGAGATGACAGAAATTGAGGGGCAAAAGAGATGGCGGGTACATTCAACAAAGTACCTGGCCAGATGCAAACCAGGGAGATGCTGTTCATGGTCAGCGCCTAACCTCTTGGCTACCAGACCATCCCACTAATGTTTCTCCTTCTCTTCTGCTTTTGTTTAAAAGGACACAACTCGACAATTAACTTGATTTGATTTTTTCACAAAATATACAGCGTTTATAAGAGTTGGCTCATTCCAGTGTCTGGATGGTCTTTATTCAAGATACTTCAGTTCCACAGTGTACACAACAGCTGACGTATATACTTATTAAACAGAGACTACAGGTAGATTTAGATGCATCAAGATGAGGTTATAGCAGCTTTTATAATAATTAAAGCTGATTATAAAGCTAGCTAGAGTAGCTTTTTGAGTTAACTGACAAGTTTTTTTCTAGTTTATCTTCCAGAAAATCTTGTATCTAGTAGTGCATCTTGTTTTTACTGTATATGCAAATCGTTATGTGATAACGATAACGTATATAAATCAGCGTATATATGTATATATATATATATACAACTTTCCTAGTGAGCGTTTTAGCCACTTTCCATTAAAAGTAGTTGATAAAACTGACTTATGTTTGTCATACAGTTAGAAGTGAGCTAAATGTTTTCCATGCTGCTGTTCGTTTTTTGATGACCACAATATAGTCTTTACAGGAAAGTGATAATCTAAGGCACTGTATCATCTGGTATCTTTCTGCTGGTCAGCTCTGTCAAAGGCACCTTTCCTTCCTGCTTATGCAACATGACTGGCTGTTGTCGGAATGATTCAAAGTATATTTACTGTCAGGGAAATGCCGCTCACTTTCTAATAACCTCATTTTCTATCTTTGGTCTTGGGTAGCATATTGAGTCATTCCAAGTCAAAGGACTTCAGTCCTAGTGAAGTTACGACTCCTTTGTGTTGAATTGCAACTTTGTCTTGATTTTATCAATTCACGTCTAAAGTCAGCAGACTCATTACTTGAGTCGGACTCGAGTCCATGTCACAAGACTTGGCACCTGAATGGTTGTTTTTTAGAGAAAAGACAGAGGATTACCTTGTTCCATGTAGACAGATATTAGGTTGTTATCTAAGCATGAGACAACCCTGCTGTTGATGTTGAGTTTAGCTATTCCAAAATGTGACAGGACACAGACTCTGTTTTACCCATTGGAAGCCAGCCTGCTGTCAACCTGTTTCAGGGTCCGTTATGGCTTGTCAGATCCAATAAACATATCTCTGTGTGTTGTGTGTGCCCACCTTTTTGTGGGATGTGTGTATATGCCTGTGTGTGTGTGTGTGTGCGTGCGTGTGTGTGTGTGTATGTGTGTGTGTGTGTGTGTGTGTGTGTGTGTGTGTGTGTGGTTTCTTTGTGGTTTCTACAGGGAGTTTGCCAAGGAGAGAGAACGGGTGGAGAAGAGGCAAGAATTCCTGAAGCTCCGCAGACAACAGCAGATAGAGAGAGAGTTAACTGGATACCTGGAGTGGATCTGCAAAGCAGGTCAAAAACAAATCACACAAACACTCTCTCTTTCTCCTTTGACCAAACATCGTTACAAATGTGGGCCATACCCACATTAATCATTACAGTTACAATTAAATGAAAAACTTTAATATTAATGGATATTGACACAAATATGACCTAATTATGACTACTGTAAATTCAAGTGTCGTATTTGCGTTGCAGAGGAGGTGATGCTGGCTGAGGAGGACAAGAATGCAGAGGAGAAATCTGTGGATGGAGCTTGGTACAAAAGAAAACACAACAACTCTGGTGAGGACTGCCATGTTTAGAATCTGATAGGAAATAAAGTCTTTAAAAATTGCATCATTTTACAATACAGGCACCGTGTTAGAGGCAAATGTGTTCACTAGCTAAATATATGAGAACTAAACCAAAATAAAGAGATATCCTAAAAAAAAGTATGATACATGATATAACGATTGGGGGACATGTTATTTAGCTTTTAGCTGATAAAGTGACCGATTTTCTCTTAACATACATTTGTTTCCTGCTTTCTAACATTTGCAAAGCCTGTGTTTATAGCAGCTGGTGGTCTTTTTTTCCTCTTCTCTTCTTTTATTGTTGCATTACTACCTATCTTAGGCGATGCATTACCATCACCAGCTGTCTTTGCATTACTGCCATCTACAGCCATCAGAAATTTGCAAGCGCATAGCACATTAGGGCATCCTTGTGCATGTAGGACACATGATTGAGACAACACAGCTCTGCAGCACCACTTGTGTTCAGAATCCGATGGTTTACTTTTAGCAAGCTTTCATACCTGTAGTTCAGTTCATTTGGTCCGGACTATGGGAAAAAATTATACATTGGTGCGTTTAGTTCTTGTCTGGTTCATGTTTACACCAGCTCTTCACTAATCCATCAGCTGTAATCACGAAGTTAACATGTAAGGCAGGTAACGTCTTGATTGGACAATTTTTCTGATGTCATCTTGCGTCATGGAGAAATCCCATTTGGTGACTGACAGCAGCCCTGGTGTCAGTCCCAAAAGTTTGATTTCCCCACATACGTCCATGATGCTGATGAGTGACAATACCTCCCTATTGGCCAAAAACTACAGAAGTATCAACAACTTCATTAATTTCTGTAAAATTGCAAATAAAATCCAGTATTGACCTAATTAAGTTGATTTAGCTAATTAAAATTAGCTGTATATTGTTTGGTTTCCTCTTGTTAATTAATTGCTATAAAGGTAATACAATAAAAACAGCTCAATTTGGCTATTTACTTCACTTGAACAGAACAGAGCCATAGTTAATGTTATTAGTAACACCTGAGCTTTTCCTACTATTACAAGTCAAAATGTCTGCTGTGAAAAGGGTTTCTTCCTTTAGTTATCCCCTGTGAAGCTCATTTAAACCCAATGATCCCTAGTCTTTTTCGTGTTGGCCCTTTTAACCACTTCCCCACAATTTGTCTTCCTGAATTTCACTAGTATTTGTATATATGGATATATTCAAATTTTAAATTGCACTTACAGTATGTACAATATAAACTTAAAATATACATACTTAATACAGTACCAATACAATATTTACAGTGGGGTCCAAAAGTCTGAAACCATTTTCCCAAATAATTATGATATGATTATGATGCAACAAATAATCATCAAGTTAAAACCAGCAAAGTTTGAAGCATTTTTGGAATTAAATTTTGTTTTAAAAATACTGTATATTAGTAGATTATACTGTATGTCTGTATGGGTAACTTGCTTGCCCCATACTGTTAGACCTACAACCCACTGGGCAGCTTCGTATGTGGCTGATACAGGTCATTTCCACAGACATCCACCTTTGAAGTGTGTGTGTCTGTGTGTTTTCTCTATGTGTTTTCCTCTTATCAAGGCCATATTGCCTCTCATCTGAAGCCTCACCCGGGGTAACAGTCACAGTGATTATGGGTGGAAGGGTAATGAGATTAGAATGAAGTACAGAGTAACGCTCACCAGAGTTCAGAATCAGCGTGGGCAGCGCAGTTTCAAAGCTGTTCTCTTCGCTGTAATTTTGATACTCTCCTTGCATAGATATATATACTTATACATATACATATATATATATATATATATATATATATATATATATATAAGGTCCATAAGTATTTGAACAGCGACATAATTTTTGTAATTTTGCCTCTGTAGACCACAATGAATTTGAAATGAAGCCATCAACATGTGATAGAAGTGTACACTTTCAGCTTTTATTCAAAGGGTTTAACGAAAATATCACATTATCCGTTTAGGAATTACAGCCATTTTTAGAAACAGTCCCTCATTTTCAGAGGCTCAAAAGTAATTGGACAATTGACTGACAGTTAGTTTCATGGCCAGGTGTGGCCTGTTCCCTCATTATTTCTCGAGGAGGTAGACATATCATTGTTAAAGTCTACAATCAAGAGATGCCTTCATGAATGTTAATACAGAGGGTTTACCACAACGTGCAAACCACTGGTAACACTCAAGAACGTAAAAGCCAGATTAGACTCTGCCAGAAAACATCTAAAAAGCCTGCCCAGTTCTGGAAGAAGAATCTTTGGACAGACATAACCCAGATTAACTTGTACCAGAAGAGAACAGTATGGAGAAGGAAAGAAACGGATCATGATCCAAAGCAAACCACATCATGTTAAACATGGTGGAGGCAGTGGCGTGGGCATGTATGGCTGCTGATGGGACTGCTGAAGTAGCAGGATGAATTCTGAAGTGTATAGTTCTATACTATCTGCTCAGATTTAGCCAAATGCTGCAAAACTGATAGGATGGTGCTTCACAGTACAGATGAATAATGACCCAAAACATACTGTGAAAGCAACCCAAGAGCGTCTCAAGGGAAAGAACTGGAATATTCAATGGCCAAGTCAGACACCTGACCCCAACACAACTGAGAATGTTTTTCAGTTTCTGAGGACAAAACTGAGGGCAGAAAGACCCACAACCAAGCAGCCACTGAAGGCAGCTGCAGTAAAGGCCTAGCAAAGTATCTCAAGGAAGGAAACTCAACATCTGCTGACCATGGGTTCCAAACTTCAGGCAGTCATTGACTGCAAAGGATTTTTATCCAAGTATTAAAAACAAGCCTCATATTTATAATTATGTTGGTTTGTCCAATTACTTTGAGCCTCTGAAAATGAGGGACTATGTATAAAGATGGCTGTAATTCCTAAACGGTTAATGTGATTTTTTGTTAAACTCCTTGAATTAAAGCTGAAAGTCTACACTTCAATCCCATCTTGGTGGCTTAATTTCAAATCCATTGCAATGGTGTACAGATGCAAAACTTTGGCACTGTCCAAACACTTATTGACCTAACAGTATGCATATGTGTATATAAATATATATGAGGTATATCAATATATAGTAATTTATGTAGAGTTGGAGAGAGTTATTAGAAATTCACCAAGAGCAGAATAAAAGAGGAATTGTTAGAGAAAGGATCTTCTTACTGAACTTTATCAAAAACTTTATGAATCAGAGTGAGATCAGATTCACTGCTTTATGGCTTGTGTGATATATTTTTTTCCATATCGTATTTGCAGTGCTGAAAAGGACAAAGAAGAGTAAGAATGACCTCATCAATGCAGAGGAAGGCGAGGACCACTTCACTGACATCTCATCTGTTGGTGAGGATGATACCTGAGACACAATGTCTGCCATATTACTGCAAGTGTCCACACTATCCAGTCTTCAAACTGGTTGGTACTGTAACACACAAACTGCTTGTTCACACTGAAAGAAGCTTGGCTGATGTATTTCTCTATTGTGACAGATTGTCAGTGGTACACAATGGATTGTAATAGTGTTACGCCATTTTGTTGAGTTAAAATAGCTTAGTGCGAAGAGCTAAATAGGCAACAATAAGAATATCTAAAGAAGGAACTTCCGGTCAGAGGATGTAACGAGTAGACACACTTGGACAGGCTCCTGACTAATTTGGATATTTTACCTGTAAGACCTCATTTTGTGTTACGTTTGTTACCTGACATCAAGTTGTCAAGCGTGCTATGAACACATTTAGTTGAAGAAATGACATTAAAAAATAACAAGCAACACGGAATGCAAAAAACTCACACAACTCAGACTACTTCACTAGCTTGAAAGCTAGCTAACATATCTGCGGGCTTGATCACAGGTGAGACAACCTAGCCCGCTCTCAAACGTATAAGCGAGCCCGTCACAGTACAACACCTGTCCTCCCTGTTGGAAAACCACCAGACCAGTATAAAGGAAGATATAAAAAGACTGATAAAGGCTTAATATCAATCACTACAAGCCTCTATGGACGAGCTACTAGGGGTGGTCAATTTGTTTAACAACTGTCTCACCAAAACAGAAACAATAGTGGAAGAAAACTTTGAGCAGGTCACTTTGGCTGAAGCGACCATAGTCCAAATCCAAAGCTTCAAAGGAGGGAATGGTGTCTTATGTTCAAGTAGTTCTATTTTTTGGTGTTTTATGTAGTTCAGAATTGTACTCTCTGTACACTCTGCCTCCTACATTATTACTCTTTCTTAAATTTAACTCCAAAGTAGACCTGTGTGACATTGAATAGTGACAGGAGGCGCTACTACCAGATTTGTCAGTTGGAATGTCAAAGGACTTAATGGCCCCAATAAAAGAGTGAGTCTTCGCTCACCTGAAAAAACTCAAAGCTGAAATAATTTTCCCACAGGAGACACATCTATTCACAGCAAACCAATTGAGATGATGCAAACCCTTGAAAATTAGAATTTTCAATTCTAATTTTAATAGTAAATCAACAAAAAAATAAAATTTACTGCAGCAGACATGATTTCAGATCCAAATGGCCACTCTATTTTAATCTCAGGTTCACTTTTTCACACGCCAGTGATACTTGTTAATGTTTATGGTCCTAACTGGGATAATGACAACTTTATAAATAAATTATCAATATTCCTACTTTAAACTCTGATTATTTAATATTTGGAGTAGATTTGAACTGCTTTATCAACCCCAGTCTGGATAGATCAAACCCTACTTTAAAACCTCTTTCAAATATGGTGAAAACACTGTCAGCTTTTATGGATGAAGTTGGATGTGTAGATCCCTGGACGCTCCAGTATCCAACAAATAACCACCAGCCATCTTTCTGTTCCCATATTCACCAATCCTATTCCTTGAATAGATTGTTGTTGTTTTTTTTATTGATAAAACTTTCGTTGCATCAGTGGCAAAGACAGAATAGTCTGCTATAGTACAATCTGACCATGCTCAATAAATTCTAGAGCTATCATTTAATCTTACAGAAACCCCACCCTCAATGGAGTTTAAATTCTCCTCTGCTTGTGGATGAAAGCTTTTGTGACTTGATAATTTTATTGATGAGTTTCTCATAAATAACAAAAAAGACAATGTATCTCCATCTCTAATTTGGGAGACTATTAAAACTTTAATTTGAAGGGAAATTATAACTTTTTTTCTTTATAAAATAAATTTCAGAGAGAAAAAAGATTAACTAATAACATTTACAAAACTCAATGATTTATATTTACAAAACTCAATGACACCATCTCCAGAACTTTCGAAACCGAGTTTAAAAATTACAAAAGAAGTATGACTTAGTGTCAATAGGCAAAGTTGAAAAACAACTTGTACATGCTCTTGGATGTCATTATGGATATGATGAGAAAGCCGGAAGGTTACTGGCCCTCCAACTTAAAGTTAAGCTACCTCTCCACATATAACACAAATTAAAAACATTTCTAATGATGTGAAAGTAATTGCATCTAAAATTAATGATACCTTAAAAGACTATTACTCTAACTCATACCAAACAGAGTCCACCTAATACATAGAAATGGAGAAGTTTCTCAAGGGTCTTATATTCTGAAATATTGATATTGACCAAGAAAGGAAACTAGGCTAACAATTGAATATAGGCAAGATAGAGCACCTGGGCCAGATGGTTTCCACTTTTGCTTGATATGTTGAAGGACTCCTTAATCCGAGGTACCTTGCTGCAAACCCTCACAACTGCAGCATTTCTCTACTGTTAAAACCTGGAAAGGACGCAAATATACCAATATCCCTTAATGCAGATTACAAAATACTGGCGAAAGTCCTACCCATGTGTCTGGAAACAGTTATACACCATGTAATTTCTGATGACCAAACTGGTTTCATAAGGAATTGCCACTCCTTCAATAATATCTGTGGCCTCTTGAATGTTATTTACTCCCCTGTGTCTGGAGAAGTCTCAGAAATGTTACTCTCTCTAGATGCATAAAAGGCTTTCGATAGGGTGGAATGGCCATATTTATTTAGGATTTTGGAAAAGTTTAGTTTTGCTCCCTAAATTTTTGGCATGGAAAACTCCTCCAAAAATACAACTGCCTTTCCATAAGTGTAATTCTGAATTGTAACAATTGGGTATCTATATCACTTGTAAATTCAAAAACATATGACAGGAATTTTTCACTGAATTATAAGAAGAAGATAGACTTTGACAGTTGGAAAACCATCCATGTTTCATTAACAGGATTACCATGTTCCTAATATCTGTTTCAATGTCTCCCAATGTTCTTGCCTAAAATCTTTTTTATTGCTTTAGATAGGCATATTACAGGTTTTTTATAGAGGGATAAACGACAAAGGATAAGTAAAACAAATGCTACAAAGACATCAATCTCAGGATGGACTCTCTTTTCCTAATTTCTGATATTACTACTGGGCAGCAAATATACATAATACAATACACTGGATCAAGCTCCATCAAGTGAGCTGGTATCTAATGTCCTGATCAGACTACACAATTTTTTTGTCTTTCACGATGGTCACCAAATTCTGACATCCTAGACTTTTCGTCGGGGTGTCGTGGGGCTTTGATAATGTTACACTACCATGTCTGATTATTGTTCCTGACATTCATAATCGTACCTGACGCTGGCAATTTGTCCGCCACGACAACATCAAGTCATAATCAGGCTGAATTCCTGTAGTCTGATCCCGGCATAAATGAAGCTAAATCTTGCCCCTCTTCCTCCCTTTTAGCATTGGTAACTCCTAAACTACCCCTCTCCCCAAGACAATATTCATCCAACCCTATAGTAATTACAAGACTGAAAATTCTGGCACACTTTCGCACAAAATTTGGCTTCACAAATTTTATCTACTGTAACTACTATTCATTACCTATTCATGATATCACCTTTTTCCTCTATCCAGACTAGATTCTGTTTTCTCTCTATTGCTTAAAAATGGCATTTCCTACATTGGTCAATTATACATTGATTGGGTTTTTGGAAGTTCCGGGGACATATTTGCTAAATGTAACAACCCTAATTTTCCTAATTCACTACAAAACTGAATATATAAGGAAATCCTGAGCACACCACCAAAGGTAAAGGGATTTATATCACAAATATAAACTTACTTTTACAGTAAGGTTTTTTTATAGAAATGTTTTTGTCTATCTAGTTTTTATCCCTCTTTTATCACTTCTATTTTACCTTTTTTTATTACTTGCTCTGTTTTATCAGGTCTAATGTTCCATGTTTTTATTTTTGTTGTTTTTATCTTGACTATGTGTATTATTTTATCTTGTTCTGTAAAGCATGTTGTAACTTTGTTTTGAAAAGTGCTATACAAATAAAGTTTACTATTATTATTATTAATATTATTATTATTAGTTTAAATATATCAAATTATCAACTCAATTACTGAGACTAACATTGTCAAAATCAAAGTTGATTGGGAAAAAGAACTTACATAGCATCCCAGATTTATTTTGGAACCAGGCCTTAATTAGGGTTAATAAAAGGTATATGTTAGGTACAGTCAAGGTACTGCATCATCTGCACTACTCTAAATCCTAACTTTCATAAATGTATTCAAATGTAGTGGATAGCTGCAATAGATGTCACAATTCACAAGCAGATTTTACACAAATCTTTTGGTTCTGCCCACAATTGACCAAGTACTGATAGACAATATTCAAAATCTAGTCAGAGTCCCTCAGTCTAAATCTTCAACCCAATGCCAGGATGTGCATCTTTGGTGTACAGGGTGACAAAGATCAATCTTTAAAAAACACACACAAAAACACTGTTGCTTTCTTAACCCTTTTGGCACGTAGGAGAATCCTAATGGATTGAAAATCTCCTCATCCCCAAAGTTCTTTTATATGGTTGAGGGATCTAATGTTCTTTCTAAAATTGGAGAAAATTATGTTTTCACATGCGGGGGCATATTTGTCCCTGAAACAACATCCGTACTAAAGCACTAAATTGTCTCCGACCACCTCCAGTTGTATTCAAATGTACAAAATTCAGCTGATTGGCTAGAGGAGTCAATTGGATGGTGATTTCTACTTCTTTGTTTTGTCTGAATGATTTTAAAGGCCTGAGGAGATAAAATTATCCAGTAATTCATAAATAAAAGCAAAGATTAAATGAGCAGAGGAACAGGAACATATGAACATATTTTAAATTTTTTCTACTTTCCTATCCTGCTGATCATCCTTTGACCCCTCAGATTTATCTTGTGACCCCTTGGAAGTGTCCCGATCACCAAGATGGGAATCACTGGAGTAGGCCAGTACAATGAATGTCCTTTAATTAAGTGTGCAAGGGCTAATTCCTGCAAAATAATTCTTCTTATTTTGCTCATAATGCAATAATTTACAAATCTAAACTCAAAATTTCATGGAAAAGAAGAAGAATTTGAGACTTCATAATATTGTACTTAAGCTTTCAGTGATTCTTTCTCAATTTTAAACTAATAATCATGACGTGGACTGTGGCTGTACCAACCAGTCCAATTGAGGTGCTGTAGTTGATATAACAGAATCTAACAGCTGCACTGGTAGGTATACAATTCTCTGAACTGCTAGCATATAGATCCATTAATGCTGACCTCTGGGGTAGCTAGTTTCATAAGAGATAGCCTTATTAAAATGGCAATCTTGAAGATTTTCATTTTAACAAATGTCTGTTAAGTCACTATGTCGCTAAATGAGATAACACAATGGTGATTGAACCTATGGCCACTGATGAAAGTATTGCAACATTCATACATTTGCAGTATTACGAATTGGGTGTCCACAGCAACATTGCCAGAAAAAAAATGTTATATTAAGATACTGCTAATCCAAACCAAACATTTTCTATTGCTGCAGCTTCACATTAAAAGCATTTAACTGGTGAAACACGAGTTGACTTTTATTATGAAGTACTGACAGGAAATGCAATGTGTTTGTCAGTGAGTTTTGTTCTTACTGCCATCGTTCATAAAAATTGCATCTACAAAACAGGGAGCAAGGGAACAGTGAGGAGCAGCCTCAGTGAGCTGTTAGATGAAGAGCTGCATGCGACAGGCTGCACACTTCCAACTTCTCAGGCTGTTGACCAACTTCTGTCACTGTGCCCTGCTGTTCGCAGACTCATGCCGTGTACAGCATATGCGCATCTGCTGTTAACATCAGTAACTACAGGTGTCAATAAATCAGCCAGGACTTATATCTTCGAGACTGCCACTTTAAAGAAAATTTCTAGATGCATTTTGTGTAAAAAAAAAAAAAAAAGAACTTCATGAATAGAAGAAGAATAAAACACAGATTTAAATTTGCGCCCTGGTGGCCTAATCGTTGGGATGCATGCCATACGTGTGAATTGTCCACGGTTTGAGTCTCAGGGACAGACAGTTGTTGCATGTCATACTCCTCTCTCTGCTCCTGTTTCCTGTTTTTCTCTACACGGACTGTCGAATAAAGGCAAAATGCCAAGAAATAATCTTGGCGTCTCGGCAAAAAATCGTATTCCTTTCAGTAAACATCATCAACTCAGATTTACGCCCATCAGCCAGGGGGCAGAGATTCAGTACTATATAAGAGGCCAAATTCATAAGAATTTGTCTCTGCAGGGCCCCAATAGGAAACTGCACCTGTACACTAATCAAGACTGAGATAAGAATCTTAATTTGATGTTGATAATCAAAATACCATTGTAGATATTGTCGGATAAGGAAACTGTGGGTAAAGGCAGAAAAAAACGTTATATTAAGGATGAAATAATTTTAAAAAGGTATAAGATTGTTATAAATTTAATACTTATTAACAAAAACACACTTTTTTTGTGAAGGACTTTTTTTTTTTTTTTAAATAGATGTGTTTTTATAGTGATAACATCATATACAGTAGATATATTAGTTTGGGACTTCAAGTGATACAGTACGAGTCAGATGTCTGGATTAAAATAGACCAGGAAATAATTAGCCCACTGGTCTTCCTGTGCCAGTAATGAAGTTCTAATAGAACCATTTTTCTCTTTCCCTTTTGCGCCCTGTCCCACTTGACATTTGGGCTTGATTTAAGCTAAAGAAGGTTTAATATAGTACAGGCTAAATGGGAGTATGGAGGGGAGAGTTGAAGACCGTGGCACTGTGATCTAAAAGAGCCAAGGGCTTCGCTTTGGTTACATCACAGTTAAAGCTCGTACGAATATAAAAAATCTTCTATTGGGAATGTGTAAGTCGATTATATCACATTAAGTCCATTTGTGGTTCTTCCCATCATTTTTACTGTGGAGGTCACCTCTATAAAATATAAGCTGGATTGTACTGGAGAGTGACAACTTCAAAGTAAGCAAGTACATTGCTCTGCAGTAAAATAATTTAATCTTGTCTTGATGTCAGAACCAAGGCCCAGGTTAAAGGTAACTATACTCAAACCCAGTCTTGATTTGGTAAGACCAACTCAGTCTTAGGCTTGGTAACTTTATTTCCATTTTGTATGTTTTCTTCCAACTGCACCCCCAGGGTCGCCATTTGCCAGGGCCAGCGTGAAGAGTAAGAACGAGAGCTCATCTTACTTCAAGAGGAAAGAGAAGAGGATTCGCTTCACCATCCGTCGTCTGGTCAAGTCCCAGAGCTTCTACTGGACTGTGTTGTGTCTGGTTGGCCTCAACACATTGTGTGTAGCCATAGTACACTATGACCAGCCTGAGTGGCTCACCTATGCCCTATGTGAGCACCAGCAGTTGTGTACATAGTGAATAATTTACATGTAAACCAATATACCTTTATTTTGTCACCATTCATCTTACCAGTATTATTATATTGGACCATTTATACAGACATTAAAATATTCCTAAAAAAGTACTCAGTTTCTCTCAGTGGTTTTAACCACTGACATACTTTTTACTGCACAGATCATTTAAAAGTAAGGCTATCTGAAATCTGAAAGAAGTAACAACACTCTGCCTCTTATAAATAAAAAAGTTTAACTCAACATTAATAAGACACACTTTGCTTAATTCAAAACAGTCATGGGTTTTCCCACTATAGCCTTACTTATTCTGATACCAGTAGCTTATGGTGGCTAATGTCAGCAAAATTCAAATAAAGCTGTTCATGTATACCTGACAATAGTGAGGCAATTTGCTGACTCATGCGTACTGGTTCTACTGTTTTAGCATTTATCATTATCCTGAAATTGTCACCAGTGACTGCAGTGGCCACTGTTGAGCAAAAGACATAGACTTGCTTAAAAGTTGGCTGCTCAGATACTGCCTCCTTCACAAATCTTGATCATTACAATAACAGCTATTTTAGGAGCATTGCATTAAATGCATTACTGCCAGTTGTAATTGCATCAAAATCATTTTATGATGCCACTATGTTACAGTAGTAGGAGACTAGGCTAGCTAATTAGTGTTGGCCATTAGAAGGTAAAATTCACATCACTAATAAGACATGGTGGTTTGTAGTAAGGTTTGAATTCCCTCAACCCTATGATGGTGTTGCTTTTTGTCTTACCATTCACACAAAGGTTAGATTTAGACCAGCCTTCTTATTGACCACCTATTGTAAGATACTGTAAGTAACTGTAACATAGCTATGCCTGCATGCTGATATTGTATGCACCATCTTTCTTTTTAGCTGCTGCTGTACTCTTTGTTAAATGTCTACTCTGCTCAAGTAGATAAAAAAAACACTGCTGTCCTGCCTTAGATTTAGATAGGGACAGGGAAACTGCAGAAACACATGAGCAAACGTACAACTCACACACTCCATCATGGGAGATTACAGTGGTTATTTCTTAAAACAACAGATTCTCTTTGTGTCTTATTTGCTGTGGGCACAGCTGAACAGGCAGCAGTAGAAAAGCTGTACTGAACTGTGGAAATCAGCAGGAGGCCATTTTTACCCCGGGTCATTGATCTCTATGTTTTCCTTTTCTCCCTGGGAAGACTTGGCTGAGTTTGTATTCCTGGGCCTGTTTCTGGCAGAGATGTCCATGAAAGTGTATGGCCTTGGACCCCAGAACTATTTCCACTCCTCATTCAACTGTTTTGACTTTGGGGTGAGTCGTCCAAATCTGCTGGGAGTTCAATCAAGTGTTTTTTAGTGTTTTTTGGAGTGTGAGCATAGTATAATTCATGTAATTCAGGACAGCTGCGTCAGAAGAAAAAATGAGTTTGATTATTGCCAGAATAGCAACAAAATGATAAAGTGTTTGGAAAAGAAAACTGTGGTTGCCTTCTGCATTTATCAGAATGTGTTCACAGGTGATTATTGGCAGCATTTTTGAGGTGATCTGGGCTGCCATCAAACCTGGGGCCTCATTTGGGATTAGTGTCCTTCGAGCTCTTCGACTGCTCAGGATCTTCAAAGTCACCAAGTGAGTCATCAGAAATGTCTGTCTGTATGCTGGGAAAACTGGTTATGTCATATACAGTATATTCATACAGTATCTCTGTGTGTGTAGGTACTGGAACTCTTTGAGGAACCTGGTGGTATCCCTGCTCAATTCCATGAAGTCGATCATCAGCCTGTTATTCCTCCTCTTTCTCTTCATTGTGGTCTTTGCTTTGCTGGGCATGCAGCTGTTTGGTGGCCAGTGAGTATTTGTTTCTACTGCTGCTGCTCGTGGTGAAGAAATAAAACACAGCTATCTTGAAGGACTTACATTGCCCCTTTATTAAGCCTTTGAACCTGACTGACACAGTTTGCATCAAAAACAGCACACCTTCTTCTTTGGTTTGAGGGGTCCTCCCCCAAGAAAATTGGATTTGATTTTGATACAACCCCCATTTTTTCAAACCTTATTTCCAGAAAATTTTTTTATATTTTGTCTTATATTAATATTATCTTAGAGCCAATACAGTATCCTTTATCTCCAGAGTGGTAGAGAACTCTCAGCATGGTTTGTTCCATTCTTTCTTAGTCTAATAATAGTAAGGAAAACCATAGTATTACTTTATTTACTTTTTATTTACTACTTTGAAGATTCTCAGTCATCCAGGTCATGGTATTTCTAAGTGCTATACAAAGACAACTGGACCTCCTCAAGCAAGTCCAGTTACCTTCATATAGCACTTAGAAATACTGTTATTATTTTGATTATTGTTGTTGTTATTTAAAAAAAGAAATAACAGGAGAAAGAGGCTCATTATAATTTAAGATCTTGCCTAGTAATCTTTTTCCTTTGTAGTCCAGCTAATTGTTGTCTTTACATCCATGGTTCATGTAAACAGGAGCTGTGAGTAGCTGAGTAGCTAATGTCAAGAAGTATAGTCTTAGATAAATCTGGCCAAAGCTAGCTCTGCTCAATGTCTCCATGACAACATAATACTTACTGTTTACATCACCAAAAGCATGATGGGAACCGTGGTAGTAAAATCTCAAAATCAGTTCAAATCTCAAAAAAAATTTAAACTGGTTCGAAACAACATATAAAGTATCAGCGACAGAACAATTGATGGCATTTCTGAGTAGAGTTAAAATTACTCTGAAATGTCTCCATAAAAGGTGTGAAAACAATCAAGAGTTCAAAGGGTTAAGGAGGAATAAATGAGAACTAATATTTTGTTATTTATTCTAGAAACATGGATAGAGCATCATCTTTCAGCCCTCAGCCGCTATCAACATCGCTTTGCACTTAGAGATAATGGGACGTATACATAAGTTAAAAATCAAGTGTTGAAATAAAACAATGAATACTGGAACCTTTAAGACCTGAAATAATGAAAGGGGTCAAATCTAAAAAGTGGGAGAAACAGAATTTGATGAAAATAAAAACATGTTTTGCAGACCTCTTAAACAAATGCAGTTTCCCCTCTCTCCTTTCTGTAGTTATCTTTTAATTAGATCCAGACAGAAGAAACACTCTCATAGATTTTGAGAAGGCACAAGACAAATTCTGCTGTCATTCTAGACTTCTCTATTTGCACCCTCAAGTTGGGGGGAGATGTAATTAGGTCCCAGTAGACAGAGTTACAAAATGTCAGCGTTAGCACAAGTCCTCCATTTGAGAAGAATAAACACTCAGACATTAGCCACACAGACTAGGCACTGAGATGACATAAATGTAATAGGCATATATTGCACTGGAATGGTGAGCAGCGGGCTGATGGAGAGGACAATAAGCTGCTCCATCCTCCGGTCGGTGGAGGAAAGAATGTGACTGTGTTGTGGCTTTGGAGTTTGATTACGTTCAAAGACTGTTTATTTTCTTCCTGCAGGTTTAATTTCGAAGACGAAACGCCAACAACTAACTTTGACACATTCCCAGCAGCGATTCTCACAGTCTTCCAGGTAAAGGTCAACTCCATCATGCTTTTTGTCCTGCTGTGCTTGTACTGCTGAACTGCACTCAGAAACCAGCCTATGTCTCCCTTGCAGATCCTAACTGGGGAAGATTGGAACGCAGTCATGTACCATGGGATCGAATCACAGGGGGGCGTTCATGGGGGAATGTTCTCCTCCATTTATTTCATCGTTCTCACTCTATTTGGAAATTGTATCCTGCCTGATTGATCCAAATCGATTCATCCATGTGACTGTCCGGCAGCCTTATAGCACTGTGAAAGAATTTATCACTGATTTAAAAACAGCTGCAATTGTTTATATTGATTCTGTGTTTATCCGTCATTTAATCTTTTCCTGAAACCACAAATAACCAGACACACTCCTCAATGTGTTCTTGGCCATTGCTGTTGATAACCTTGCAAATGCTCAGGAGCTTACTAAGGTACAGTAATTCTTTATAGCTTGAGATGTCCTGGCTTTATAGGTTGTTCAGATAGGGACAGTAGCACTGTGTTACCCACAGCAGCCATCAACAAAAGTGCTTTACCTTAAATCATATCCAACATGCACATGGCCCTTTCTTTACAAGACAATCAATATTTGTAGGATATGAGGGTACCTTTGGTTTACTGGTTTTATAAGACTGTCCACTTTGAAAGAGGGGGCTGTTGTAGTATGACTGATGTAATGCTAGGTCAATAACTCAACATAATGAACTGGCAGCTGTTAATACCTCACCATTGTGAATCTGTTATCCACTATATCAGCAACTTCTTTAAAAAGTAATTGTTTTTTTATCGGTTAATCCTGCAGCATCTATGTGTGCATGTAGTGTCCAGTTACCAATCATAGTGAGTAGGTGCGAAAGAAGATCTTATTCATAAAAAAAGAAAGAAAATTAATACAATGACTTTGATCCCTAAAAGTGACTCCCAAAATAATAACGAAGTCTCAAATTGTAGACCAGTACAAACAAATACAGACCAGTGGCTGGTAAGTGCTCGGTAAAAAATGGGGGCATGGTAGAATCTGTTCTATAATAATTCACAATTATTCAGTATGATCAACATTTCCACAGCACGAATTGCATCGTATAACATCAGTGTAATGTAATACTCAACAGTCTGCTGCTCTCACTTTCTGCTCTCTAATAGGAATACCGTTTTATTCACCGATTTCACTTGTTTTCGGCTTTTTTTTTTTTTATCGATTGCTGTTCAGCTACTGTCAGTGAAACTCAGCACTTTCCCCAGATTTTTCACATTAAAAACCTACATGGAAAATGGTAGGACTAGGCCCACTGAACTGCTGTAAGACTTCTAATGTGAAACATCTGTGACACTGACAGTAGCTTAACAGCAGTCCAATGCAGGAAAGTAGTAGTGAGTGGCAATAATTTCTGAATGAATAATGAAAGAAGAATTTGAAAATGTATGATATACGGAATTTATAAAAACAGCAGGTAAACTGATTAGAAAAAACAAAACAAAACAAGGACTTGCTCTATGTTCTGTATGTATGTATATTTTTGCAAACACTGTGCAGGATGAAGAGGAGCAAGAGGAGGCCATTAATAAGAAACTGGCCCTCCAGAAGGCCAAGGAAGTAAAGGAGGTCAGCCCCATGTCAGCCGCTAACATTTCCATCACAGCGTAAGTCAGCCTCTTTTAATGTTTCTTCCAGCTTTCTGAAATCTCTGTTTCTTTTACTTCATCACTCAACACACACACACACACACACACACGCACACACACACAGAAAAGACACACAGGAATTCTGGAAATGTTTACTCTATAGCTAACTCGCTATCCATGCTTAAGATCAGTTCACCAATATGTTACCACACACAACTCTGCAAGGCACACATCTAAAGAATGTTAATATGTAATTCCTTCATTCCTGTTGTAATATTCCATGCCCAGATCAGCTTTTCGCTTGAGGCACAAACCCTAAACCCTCGGCTAAAGGTGAACAGAATGTGAACAGAAAACACAGAAGAAAGGCGAAAATACAAAACAACTATGTATGCAGAATAATTCAATAATTCAGTATAATATAGCAAAATGTCAGTATCTCTAGGTAGTTATTTTTCATGTGTATTTCTATGAAACAGAATATTTACACAAACATAGCCAAAACAGTATATCTTCATGCATGGCCTCTATTTAATTTAGCTTTAAAAACACGTGTTGAAACAAAGCATGATGTTGATTAATCTCCTCAGAGTCATTGTCCCAGCGAGAGTCAGTGTTAATCTCTTTACCCTCACACTCTTTTCTTCACAAGACAGATCCCCGGTTTTTGTCTCCCAAATGACCATCTGATGTAGTTTTCTGCAGGGTCCTTAAGGAAAATCATAACGTCAGCAGACAAAATATTACTCACAAGTCAAATGAAAGATGTTTTACACCCTCTTAAACAGCTAGTATGTTCATGATATCCCATTATATTTTTGACATGCACCCACCATGGGAATTTAATACCACAAACATACAGCATGGATGATATATGGATGGACAGATATTTAACAAAAATCTTTTTAGAACAACCAAAGACACTTAAACTGATGTATAATTTTAAATGTAACATTCACAAAGCTAATTATGGACTTACTGTAAATTCTCCAGGAAGCATATGATAGTGTATATTAAAATGTTAACTGATATTTCATGTAATTATTGGTGTCATTGTATTGTTTTAGTTCTTGTTACTTTAGTTTAACCTTGTTTCATTATTTTTGTTTATAGCAATCAACATGAAATGTACAGAACCACATACATTACATTTTTCTAAACTCTCTTTTGCCGTTATTCGAAATATACTGTTCTGTATCTTTTGAAGAATGGCAACATAGTCTGTATACTGCTCTGTATTCTGGAACAAACTGTGTTATTATGCATCAACTGTTAAGGCTCATTTGTGAACATAAAGATTGTGTTACACAAACATAAGAGTGCTGCTTCCTAGGCATAAATAATCTCATTGTTGGAGCTGAACCTCAAAGAGACTTTTTGAGCACTTTTTGGAGCAAATGGTAACTTCCCTAAGTCGTTGATTGGTAATGAAAAAGGCTTGGAAAAAGTAACAGTACATCTTGAATCTTGCTGGCACATACACACAATAGACGTGAGATGTTGACAAAATGACTTACAATGACTTAAAAATTTTATTCAGTAAGTGTGCGACATTGAAGTGTGAAAGGGGGAATTTTGGTCAAAATACAATGAACATAAACAGTAGTGACCTTAACTTCTTTCATTCACGTCTTTAAGTAGCACTACACAATATTTTTATATAAACAATAGATCATATGACTAGTGATCAGGTTTTGTTTACCGACTCCAAACCTAATACAAGGGCTTCTTGAGACCTGGGTTGGAAAATAGACTATCACAGTGTAGATAGAAGTTCTGGCCCACAACTGAAACCAGTTGCACTTTCAGTGGGGCCAGTTCAATTTCTAAATCTAAAAGTTTCTTATACATGGAAACACAGTGGGCCATTTTGTCATCAGTTAAGCCACAAAGTGATTATGCCAAGTTTTTAATCAAAGGATGCCAAGTTCACCTAATCTCCCATCAATAGGCTTCAATGGATCGGTGGACCTGACATGATTGCCTGTAGAAGCATAATAATACTGTACTTTGTGTCACCACGCAAACTTACATTTACAAGGTGCTGCATTCAAGCTCCATCATTACTGTGTTTTCGGTACTAATCTAAATATATTAGTATATGTTTGTTTGTTTTTTCAGCTCCACTCATGACATTATTCTTGTATCCAGACCACTACCTCTACAGATATCAGTAAAATTCTATTTGCCTTTTGCATCACCAGTTATAGGGAAATTTTGCTTGTTTATAGATTTCAGCATAATCCTACTGTCTGGGCTTTAAAAGTATTTCCCTTGCTCATTTTAGCATAAAAACTGAATATGGTGACATCATATTTATCTTACTGTTACTATAGCAGTCAAACCCGCAGACTGCTCATTACACTGAAATGTGATGGGAGGCTAAAGGACACAGAGAAGACAGACAAATGTCAAATGGTGTCTTGCTGTTTCCCTGACTTCATCCTATATGATGTTCCCCCTCCCCCATTTTTGTTTTGTGCATGTGCAGTTTTCTAACACGCAGTCGAGGTAACGCGCATTCTAGCAGCTCATCCATCTGCAGCGTTAACTCACTGTGAGTTATTACCTCTCTGATACAATTTTTAAATCCTCCCATTACCCTTCTTTCACACTTCCTCTTCTGCTGCTAAACCATAACTTCATCTGGTGTCATCATGTCATTCTTCTCTGTGAATTGTCCAAAGGAACATGGCAGCTCTTCTGTGCTCACACCTTGTGATAGAGCTGCTTCTGCGTTTCAGTATTTCCATTCATGTGTTCTGTTTTTATTATTTCCCTGTGATCAGCAAGGGTCACGAGTGTCTGTGTCAGTGATCATGGTATCTGACTGTTTGTGATCGACATCCTTCTGTCTGACAATGATTTTTTTCAGTGACTGCACTTCTCCTTCTATAGATCTCAAGCTACTACATATTTTTGTTCATATTGTATGTGATATGTTTCATTTCCCAAGCTGGTTGTAAATAATGTATTGCACGTTATTACTGCCATGTAAGCTTTAGGCCAGTGTTTTACACATGAAGAACGCAACTGCTGAGTGACTTAGAGGTTAGACATAGCAGTTGTTGAGTTACTATCATATTTATTGTAAAGTGATTTGTAGTGGGTCAGAAAGATGTGGCTTTTCGAAGGCTGATAGCAATACTAGTGGACTGAAACTGTCATTCAAGGATAAAGCTAGTGAAATTCTATATTTTTCATATTGTCAACAATTCCCATGAAAATACATAATTGAGCCACAGTGTTGCTCTGAGTGACATTTTCTTTCATTACCATGAACACACACAGTAGTTTATTTTGACGCAATCCCACATACACCATCCTACTGCCCCAAATACTGTACTAACTAACGCACCTAATGTGTATTAATCTTCCCCCGAAATGCACTATTGAGTAATTAACTGACCAGCTGTTTAAGGAAACTACTCAGCCTGTTTTAAAAACGAAGCTATATATTTGTAAGTTGTGAGGGTTAGAGATTTATGTCTTCAGTAGGAACCAATGGACTAACACATTGCTGGTTTTGATCTTTTCATTGGATTTGCTGATGATAAGAAAAATAAAAAAATAATAAAAAAATAATGGGCCTGGTTCCCATATTCAGTATTGTTAAATGCAGCAATCTTTTATGCAACAAAGATGCTAAATTAAGCCTTACTAAACGTAACAACCATGAAGAGTTTGTAGAAAGTTGTAAAGTGACTTTACATTTGGTCATCAAATAAGGTGTCTTTTCACCTGCTGTGGTCGTGCAAATACATAGATTACCCAGTAATAATAATAATAACTAGATTCCTTACACTTTACCACACTATCACCAAAATTGTTGTAGCACCTTCAATAAGTGAACATTTAGACAAACCACCAAGACTTTGCATGTTTAGGCTGCTACTTTCTTTAATATCCAAGCTTTGTTGCCAGCAAGAAAGAAGGGGCTTGCCGTCCTAGTCTCAGATCAGATCGAAGATCACCCCCTCCTATTCATAAAGCAGCTTTAGGGCACATTGTTGTCTGGCAGATGCTGTAGGTCTAACAGCTGAAAGACAGAATTCGTGGTTTTAATTGGCGATAAAAATGCATTTTTGTACCATTTTTAAGGCTTTGTTTGGCCTGTAATTTAATTTGTTTTAATAATTGAAAATTCTACGCTATCCTGGCAACAACTGAGATAGACGACTGAATAGATTTTGCAGTGCAGTATTAACACACTACACTGAAACCAAGGCTAAAACTAAAATTAGTAATAGTAACAATTTGCTCTAAGTCCACTGTTTGAGACTGGATGGATGCTCTGAAGTGTATATTTCAATGGCAGGTACACACACACACGCACACACACACACACACACACACAAACACAGATGTCAACTTTAAATAGGTAAATAGTCACAAAATGTTTCTTTAGTTACTTGTGTAACTCTGGTTCTCTGAGTAGTATGAGTGCAATGTCTCAGTATAGGATATGCCTCCATCCCCCTCCCGCACAGTGACAAACACTATGAAAAACAACTTTAGGTTACTTCACTGTGATGGCTCACTCTGTGATAGCCCACTTTGCAAGGAGGCATATCCTGTAGTGAAACACCAAAACAAATGCTCTGAAAGATAACCGACTGTCAAGCCAAACATTACACAGCTCTGTAACACTTTCATAGCACAAGTTTGCATTCAGGATTTACTATTTTTATCACCTATCCCCATTATTTCCCCGCTCCCTCTCAGCAAAAACAATTTCCTTTGGGTTTTTGTATAATTTTGCATCTATACTGTACATGTTTCTCCCCTTGTCAGTTTTCTGAAGCTTATTTGCCCCCTCTGTGCTTTTGTCTGTAACTTGTTTCTGTCCCTTTGAAGGTCCTTCTCTCCCTCTGTATGTTTCAATGTTGCTCCCTTTATGTTTTTGTAGGAGTTATGTCTGCACCCCAGTCCATCACTTCCTGAGGTAAACCCAACCGCCTTCTAGCAAAGGTGGTGGATGATGATGATTACATGTGTAAAAGCATACATAATCATGTTCTCATTATATACATCCTTGAAAGCAAGACCACATAAATTAAAACAGACCTGCCCTGCATTGTTGTACACCATGTTACGGGCTTTTCTGTTCATTCAATGAGTCCAGTCCCATGTTGTCCATCCACGTGTTAGCAGGAGTTCTTAAAGAGTGCAGTGCAGTATGCAAGGTGTTGAAGTCATACATGTGTAGAAGGTGAGTATGAAGAATGTAACTGCAGGATGGAACGTTGAGAACATGGAATAGTTATTTTCTGTTCCTAATCTGTGCAGTAAATAGATTGACTTATTTGATAAAATGCCACATCAAAAGATGGCATTGTTACATGTAATTTCCCACTGTATTATCATGTGAAAAGAAAGTACTGTTTTTAGTTCACACAGTATCAAAAGTGCATGCATTCAGCCATTTCACAATACTGTATTACACAGACATTGACGGTAAAAGTTGCATGTCAAAGCATGGTAATGTGGCCATGCTTGGCCTTTGTTCAGACATATCCATGGAAGAGCGTTCTCCACAGTAGACTGATAAATGAAGCCAGTGGTTTGCTGTGTTGAAAGTTCCATTGCAACTTGGTCATACTGTAAATCATTAAAGCATGTAGGGACGATGTGTGTCATCATGAGATATGAAATGAAATATACTGCTGGTTTTATGTGCCATGAAGTCATGAAGTATAAAGTACATACATGCTGAATGTTTTGAACCTCAAAGGAAACCATGCCTGTCGGTGTATCCATTGGAAATGCTTATATCCCTTGTAGAAATGAATTGTTGTGACAAAACTCTGGCACTGACATCAAAGTGGAGGGGCTTCAAAATTAATGTACACGGTATTTTATATTGTAATATCAATTTTCCAGCATTAATGATTTGTCTGGTTCTTCTCCGGCCCCTCCCTTAGTAAGGAGCAGCAGAAGTCAGCGAAGACAATGTCGGTGTGGGAGCAGAGGGCAAACCAGCTGAGGAGGCAGAACCGGGCAAGCTGTGAGGCCCTGTACAGTGAGCTGGAGCCTGAGGAGCGTCTCCGCCTGTCCTCGGCCCTCCACATCCGGCCCGACATGAAGACCCACCACGACCGGCCACTGCTTGTTGAGCCCTGCGACGGGCCTTTGCTGGGCAGCCACCAGCACCATCATCATAAGCCTTGCATGCAAGAGGAGGCTGAGACTGCTGCTGACCCCCCTGTGCCTCACCAACCACGCCGCCACCACCGCCACAGAGACAGGGACCGGACCAGAACAAAAGAGGAGACAAATGATAATGGTGACACTGGTGGGAGGCACCATGTCCACCACAGTCGCTTCAAAGACCACGAAGGCAGCCGGGGCAGAGAGGGGAAGAGTGACAGATCCCGCAGCCGAGAGGGAGGCAGGAAGCATCACCATCAGAGCTCGGTGGATGACAGCGGAGGTGGAGGGGTCACAAGTGAGAGAGAGCATCGCCATCACCATTCACACCGGCAGTCCCGAGGGGGCAACGTGACAGTGAACAGTGGAGGGAGGGGAGAGCAAAGAACCCGGCACAAAGATGGACGTTCTTCTAACAGGGATGGGGATAGGAATTCCAGAGGAAACAGTGGTGCCAGTGGAGAGAGGAGGAGACATCGGACTCATGGATCAAGGGGCCAATGCACAGCTGAGGGAGAGGAGTCCAATGAGAGAGAGAAGACCCATGGTCACAGGTAAAATGATCTAAAAATCAAAACTACTGCATGGTCAATACTCTTTACTCTGAACAGTGACTTTTGCAGGGCTCTGAGCTCATTTAAGCCAATAATGGTCAAATACAGATTCAGTTTCTTAGACAGCTTTTTATATCTGTTTAATAATGCTGTGGAGTCAGAAAGTATCAGGACAATGATGTTTTTTTGGCTCAGTACTCAAGTATATTGGAAAGGACTTGGCTTTAATCATCAGTCAGGAATACATATAAACGTGGCAGCACGAAGAGTAAGCACGATGCCACATGACTTGAAAAATGTAATGACAATTTGGTTAAAAGTGCAGTCAGGCTAAAATTTCTCTTAGTGGAAGGATTAATTTAATATCTGTGTTTTTTTTTTCTCTTTCTGTCATAGGACATGGAACACACAGACATAATTTAAAAAAAAAACGTACCCCTGCCACATGTCTACCACTCCATGTATAGAGGGCAGT
The DNA here is from genome assembly GCF_016859285.1 of Xiphias gladius. Taxonomy (NCBI): domain Eukaryota; kingdom Metazoa; phylum Chordata; class Actinopteri; order Istiophoriformes; family Xiphiidae; genus Xiphias; species Xiphias gladius. Next base: position 28,200,550 of record NC_053418.1, on the reverse strand, counting down.
ATACTTGTGTAATGTATTATGTCCCATAACAAGACTAGGTCAAAACGTAGTATATGGCTTGACTGCATATGGTCAATGTGGGAAACTGAGTACATGTCAAATACTACATGCTACTTGTTAACCAGCAGTCACTTCCAAGCCATTTCCAAGCTGCTGTTCTGCACTGCTAAAATTCTGATTTTATAACCATGACGTTGTCTCACAAAATCCCCATACAAATAAGTTAAAGACAACAGCTGTGCTGTGATTTCCGCTATACTTACTTGTAAAATGATCACTCAGAGAGAAATTTAGAAGCTCATTCACGTCTGTGTCAGCTGCTGTGTGGTCAATTGAATGAGACACATAGAGAGGAGTGCCTGCGAAGGGAAAGCCGGGCAGTATTGCTAGTGGGACAATACGCTAGGTCGCTAAAGGGGTCTGGAAAGTTGGTAAATCTAGCAACAAAGGCGCTAAGTTGGCAACAAGGCCTATAAATGCCCCGTTGATGACGTAATAGATGAAAGCATACAGTATCACTGTCCTAAGTATTTTGAAATGCACTTGCCTTTTAGAAGGAAAATCATTATTTGAAGGAGAAAGATTATTAAATATTTTGCATCTGCATTTAGAATAAAACCTTCACATTATCTCATTTTGCAGTTACCCAGCAATATTAAATGGTGCTTCTACTGGTCTGTAAATGTTTAACCAGATCCATAACATTTTGTTAACTCCAACAAAATGTCACTGAAGGTGGTGGCAAGTAACACAGTAATTGTTTATCCGCCAGGACATATGCATGAGATATTATTCGAGAGTATACTGTATATTAATATCTAAGATGCTACCTCTGTTCTAGGGACAAGTTTGGTGACTCAGATGGGGAGTCCCTGGCCATCTCCCCCCAGCAGGGCTCTGGGGGGGCCAACTGGCCTCCTGACCAACTAGAGGACTCGGACAACCAGCGGAATGTCAGGCGAACTGGCCAAACCTCCATCCAAATTCCTCCTGTGACTGTCACCTCCCCACCTGGAGAGACCACCCTCATACAAAGTCAGTTATCAAGTTGCAAACATAATATGACTTAGATTATTTCTCTGGCAGCCATTATGTTGAAGGTTAAAACAAGTACAGTATGCTGAGTACAGAGCTGAAATCATTTAATGTGAATAGAGCAAGGTGAGGTAATTCTTAAACAGATGGTGTCTGTAATGTCTGCTATTTGCACGTGCAGTTAGTGTCTGTATCGGCGCTCCATGGATGGTGGAAACCATGCATGATAACCCAGGGAAAACAAAACAAAATGTACTTTAGATGTGAGATGTAGATATTCATCAGGTGTTTGCCTTTTCATAAAGGATGAATACTACCCCAAGAAAATATTTTTTCTGAACTCCATTTACTCAATTTAAGTTTTAAAGATGTAAAAAACAAAGTAGATAAGGGAAATAAAATGGCAAAAACAAGACAGAAAGAAAAACAAAACTAAATACACCTTCATTCTCATTCTCGTGAATGCAATATCTCAGGAATGCCATGACGGGGTTTCTTCCAATTTGGCATAAACATTCACTTGGACTCAAGGATGAACTCTTTAGATTTTGGTGGTTCAAAGGTCAAAGGTCAAGGTCACTGTGACCTCACAAAACACATTTTTGGCCATAAGTAAAGAATTCATATGCTAAGTATGACAAAATATACTTAATACTTTTTATTCAATTCCTTTGAAGTCTTCGCTACATGTATTAGTCCAGACAGACATGAATGTAACACAACAACTTGACTGGTTGGCAGAGGCATACAACTGCAAGGCAGTAATTCTAGTTTCTAATTTAACAAAGTAAAAAATGTCTCTAATCTATAAATGGTGAGTGGTGGTGGTGAGAATGGGAGATTTCCACAGGAAGAGTCAAGCCTCTAGTTTAAAGGTCTTTCATATGACTTTGGATCAAAAGTGTAAGGGTAACCCCAGGCAAAGGAGTTATTTCAGATGGTTCAACAGGGGTTGAGACTTTTTGTGAAAATGTATAGAAAATTTTTCAACCAATAGTTGTGTATATGGGGACCAAAACATATAACCTAACATATAGGTCAGGGGTCACCTATGGCTTGCTTTTACATCCTAAACAGCCTGAACCTTGTTAAATGGTAATGGTAAAGAATCTTTGACTGTCTCACACTCTGCCCTATAGAACATGTGGAAGAAAAATTCTAATTTATTTTCCAATTGTAAAATAGATGTGATTAATGTTGGGGCTTGCAATTCAATGCTACTCTGCTATGTCTAAGTTTATTGTTTCAATTGAACTATCTGCCCTCCCAGTGAACAGTATTGACTGTGAGACAATACCTATGAATGAGAAGAACTTGGAGGATCTAGGTCAAAGTGGACCCAAACCCATCCTGCCTTACAGTTCCATGTTCATCTTTGGACAGACCAATCCGTGAGTTGCCTCAACATGGAAAACATTTAAATGACAAATTTACAATTTTTTATAATGGTTTCCTTCCTATACTCTTCTAGTGTTTGTAGATAGTATATATCCTGGTATTTCTTAACTTGTCTCAGTGTGTTTGACAGCTTACTTTTTTGTACTATATTTAGTCATTCATATTATTTTCTTAGAGATTTCTTAATTGTTTACAATACATACAGTTTTTCTGCATGATGTTTACCTGTTACCCTGTTGCTTTATCTCTGCCATCATAGTCTACTTTTGCCTCTCTGTTTTTAGTGATTAGTTTTCAGAAGGCTGCACTCTTGACACTGGCGAAGGTGCAAGAAGCCCAAAAATGTAGAGCTGTCCTTTTCCAAATATAGAGAAAGGAAGCTTTTGGACCAAGCTTTTGGTCACTACACCTTTATCAGGAACTTTTTTTTTTAACAAAATGGGAAAAGAACTTCACAGCTGTAGTTCCTAAGGTTCAGTTGGCAGCTACAATTGTGAACTGCATTTTCCATGTGTACTCATATGACAAAGCAAGGATGTGCTCAATTTGACGTCATTATAAGCTGTTAGATTTGTCTTTGTTAAACATTTTCCCTGATGAAGTGACTGTTAGTTTGACTTTATTTTAACCCTTGCTTTAGACTTAAATATTTGTGTTTTAGAGGATAAAGAGTGAGGAGATAGAACTAAATCTTTGTTATATCTGTGTCTACTGCCTACTGTTCCTCTAAATCTACCTCTCTCTGTCCGTCCGTGCCTTTCTCTCCTCAGGCTGAGGCGGTTGTGTCACTACATTGTGACTCTGCGGTATTTTGAGATGTCCATCCTAGTTGTCATTGCTATGAGCAGTATCGCTTTGGCAGCAGAGGACCCTGTCTGGACAAATGCCCCACGCAACAATGTTAGACACAGTGCACATCAATATATATAAATACACATAAATGTATGCAATACTCACTACATTCATGCATACAAAACTAAGATAAGTGTTTCTCTTTTAAAATTCTTGTCAGTATGGAGTTGCGCATGCTAGGTAAATTAACCTTAGGTAATTAGGTAATGAGAACACCAGCGTCTTCCCATGAGATCATTGACTCTGGTGCTCAATGCTAACACGTGTGTTTCCTAAAACAGGGAACACACACCTACAAACCAATATGATACAATCGATTGACTTCATGCTGTACTAACTCAGTCTCTTTTTTGCAGGTGCTCAAATATCTGGACTATGCCTTCACTGGTGTTTTCACTTTTGAAATGGTGATCAAGGTAAACATGTACTATAGATAAACACAAAATTAAAACACTAATAGCCTCAGTGTTTCACTGCCTTTTTCTTCCTCTGAGTTAAACTGTCTATAAACTGAAAGTCCTTAAGTGATGAATGCGGAGAGGCAGTCAGTGCCAGGACCTCACCTCCTTGTGACAATTATAGTGTACTCAGGATATCAGGCAGCTTTACCCATTTTATTAATAATCCACTGAATTTTCATAAAGAATCTTCACCACTTGCTGTCTATAACTGATTAATCAAACACAGTGCTGATTAATCCCATTGGTATTTTGAAATTAACAATTTATAAATGTCCTCATAAGCAGTTTAATGTACAGGTTGGTGTTTAACCTGCTGGGTATTGCTGCCTGCTGCACATCCACCAGAAGGTTGTTTCTTACTTTCTCCTTCCGCCTTCTGCGCCTGCCGACCTTTATCCCCAACTGCTTGTCTTGTGTTGCCTTCCTCCGTTCCCTTTACATTAGACTCTTAAAGTCTAACGTAATTAATTTCAAAATGCTTTATGAAATGATTAATTTATTAATTAATAGTCAGTGATCATCAACCATAAAATTATTATATGAAAATAAATAGTCACCAAAGATATTATATAGTAGATTTGGCCATTATAGCCCTAATAACACAGTTTCATATCAGAATTATGGTAATTTAAATAAATAACATTTAATCAAATAAAACAAAATAAAACAGCCTAAAGTACAATGGAAAATAAAAAGACATAACAGTGGTGTCTTTGGCTTAGATGGTGGACCTGGGCCTGCTTCTTCATCCTGGATCCTACTTCAGAGACCTGTGGAACATTCTGGACTTCATAGTGGTCAGTGGGGCGCTGGTGGCTTTTGCATTTTCGTAAGTTCAAAATCTCCTATCTTTTTGTCATAAAATAAGAAGTCTCCGATTTGTAAGTTTGTTAATCCTGATCATCAGATTCGGCGGATACATCTGGTGTACCAGGTGTAATAAACAGTATATACCAAACTTAAATGAGAACTGTCATGTAATTTGGATTGTGAGGGGCAAAACCCACCTTGCAGCTTCTAGAATGCCAAATGGTCATTAGAGGAAAGAGGAACAGTATGTTGAAACCATAAAGTGGAAGGTAATTTACCGGTAGAATTCATCTTTTGGTAAAGACTTTCAAGCCTTTGAAAGCCCTGACGCTGGCCAAAAGCTGTTTAAAAAAGAACAGTTATTATGTCTTATAAGTCAAGTTCTGCAAATATGTGGAACCCTTTCGTTCTACTACCCTGCCAATTCACTAGATGATGAACTTAAGTGGATCCAGTAATTAGTGAACACCCACTTTTTATGAGACTCATATTCATATCCTTATCCCAGGTCTGATGGCTGAGAATGCATTATGCAGATGTCATTGTATGGATCCACAAGGATGAAAGTGTAAACCCATAGAGCCCTGTTAGAAGGCTTTGCCTGTATTTATAGAGCTAGAATTATAAAATATAGTCATCAATATGGTGTTTTTAGGTGACAGTCTTTTATGTGACAGTTCTATTTTTGCATTTTATTTGTGATTCAGTAGTGTGTGTGCGTGTGTGTGTGTGTGTGTGTTTGTGTGTGTTAATGTTGTGGTGTTGTGCAGTGTGTTTATTGACGTGACCCTCTCCCTGTTTCTGTGCTGGGATCGTTTTGAAGGAGCTTCATGGGGTAATGCCTCCTCTATCTCTCTCATTTTGCTTGTATGTGTCATTATCAGTGTGTATGTATGTGTGAGAGGAAACACACATGGCTGACAAAGTAATTTCCTCACATATTCAGTCTTACGTCTTTAAATATATTCAGGTTTTCTTTGAAGGCATGTCATTGGATGAGGAGTGCAGCTCTATTTTCTACGATTAGGAGTACAATTCCTCAGCAGAAAAAAACTGTTGTTTGTTTCAGTAAAGCTAAATAAGAATTAAAATTGATTAAAATAAAATAAAAAAATCATTAACACATTCTTTTAGGCTTAGTTATTTAGTGAATTCCAGTAGTTATTTGATGTGTAGAAATGTAGGAATGAACTCATTTGGTGTAACCACTCTTAAGTTTAGGAGTGGTTAAACCACCTATATTGCCTGATAGGGCAATTTGACACTCATGACTACAGAGATGAAAATTTGACATTTTTTAACTGAACCATGCGATTTTTCTTTCTCAAAATACAACACAAAGAGCAACTGCGTTGAATTCTGGTCTAAAGGCTACTGTCAGTGGACAATCACCTCATCTTCACTGGATTTCTCTCTGTTTCATTGTTAATTGTTGGTGCAAAACGGTGATTGAAGAAAGACCCAAACAGCAAAGTCTGCTCAGAATTACAAGATGCATCACTATCAGCTGTTAAAATGTATTTTTCCTTGAAAAGACTGTAAGGCATGCAGTATATGAAGGGAAATTGCTTGTGAGGTTTGGTGTTTTTTGCAGTGTTCACTGTTGTGCCTGGGATACATTCCTATCTCGTCGTCCATCTAAGACCTTCCGTTACTTGACCCTCATGTGCCTGGCTAAAGGTGCTTCCTCCATGCTGTCCTCTCTTACGGAGGGGCATGTCACCTGCGTGTTCATCATCATTATCTTCCTCGAGCCTCTGATGGGAGGTATTTTCATCAGTACTTTCCTCGACACAGCTCTGCTTGGACTGGAATGATACCATCAATTTCATATTCTCTATTATTAATTCACCAGAAGCTTGCTAATGTAGCAAGCGAGCTGCTGTCAGGGAATATCAATCTTCTCTGTGATCTTAGCATGCATATTACATTGACTGTATGACATGTATGCTGTTAGCTATAGGTTGCCCTATGACCATATCAACACATCATTTTCCATTTACGTGGATTTACATACTTAACCTGTATCTGTCCGACTCAGCGTCATGCTGCAGATGGGGATATGTTTATATGGTGTGGTTCCAAACCTGTACTGGACAGCATTTGTTAATACTTTTTCATGAGTGAAATTCATATATAGTACTTTTCAGCAACTGACAGCTTGTATGAGTGTTCAATATTAAATAAGACATTATGAAATGATGCTAACTACTTTACTATCTACAGTATTAGCCTAGCACTACTTGCAGGGTAAAGAGTTAGCATATCATTAGATAACTATATTAGTTTGTGGGGTTACAGGTTAGTTAAAAAAAGCATCATTCAAGACTGGCACATCCACTGTGTAGTATATCCCCACTGTGTGGAAGCTGGTCCTGGATGTTACTACAGATACTATCAGAGTTTAGGCCAACATAGGCAGCTCTGTCCTGTTCTTTTACATTCCAGCAACCCCAGCCAACTGTAACCAAGATAGTGCTACTTTGTCATATACTTTGGTTTGTCCTAATCATAAACACCCTTTTACTTTTAATGTTACAAGGGAAAACATACTGTTTAAATATATGGGCTAGTGTGTAAGCTAAACAGCCAGACAAGGTTATTTTAGAATAAGGTAACAGTCTGAAGTTTTTCCTTGCTATACTTAATATTTGGACTGACTAGCTCTATATTGACTTTTCGCCTGGGACATGCAGCTTTAACCTAGGATGATATCATGTATGTCGTATATTTAAGACCCTTTTACAAAATCCTTCTTGGAATTTGTTAGCTTGAAACATTAAAAAGTCAGGCGTGTCTGCAGCCTCATGGAGCTCAAATTAGCTAGCTAGCTACAGCTGATTAAGTCTACTGCAACATTTGTCATTTCCGCTGAAAAATCAACAGTTGTTGGCTGGAAATAAAAAGGCTGCTACTGTCTATTTCGGCCTGAAATCGATAACCTATTGTTCCTAAGAATTTCGAATGTTAAATCTGCCGCCATTGTCATAGTAAATTGCATATATTCTGTACGAGAATGAAAGCTTGACAGGGGTAGCAACAGTAAGTGGGTGAGGCTTAGCGAACAGTTAATTCAAAATGTCTGTATTTAAAAAATTTTAAAATTTAAAATAATTGTATTGAATTAAATTGACCTGTAGTAATCTCTGTTATTGCGAAAAGAAACAGGATGAAATTCAATTTCATAATAAATAGCTGAATATTAAAAGTTTATTCTATGTTTCAATTTCATAGTTATATTACATATTTTTTCTGTATTTACTCATGATTTTATTTCATAATGTCTCATTTATTTATTTATTATAGAATGCTTCGGATCTCCTTGGCTGTGATTCTATCTTGTTATCAGTCCCACATACCAGATTCTTCAACCGGTTATATCAAACTCAAACAAATTATTTGCAAAGGCTATTTGGCTCCAGGTCACTTCCATATTGGCAGTTACAGATAGAAAGTCTCGTTGGATTGACAGCTGTCATTCACTCACCATGCATGTCTCTGGAGCTCGGTCTGCCTGCCATCCATTTGATCGACTGCTTATGGCAAAGAAAACAAACCATAGCATCTCCATCAAAGCTGAATCTGTGAATCTGTCATCTCACCTACTGGAACCTCTCAAGTCTTGAGCTCAGTCTGCAGCTTTTTGGTGCATTTCACATTTGATGCTGCAAAGTACAATAGTGCCTTTTATTATCAGCTTGAGGTCCTAGTGATTGGTTCTGACTGAGAAGTTGTAGCAGCATGCAATTACAGAACAAGTGCTGAACAAGTACCTGTCTTAATTACCAACTGTCTTGATTTGTTTTCTTTCACTGATAGGGTGCCTTCAAAAATAACAGGCACGTTCAGCATACAGTAACACCTACTATTTTCTCCTCATATGGCCTGATATTCTGTAGTTGAATCCATTGTGGAGCCTATCTTTACTGGGATTTACTCATGCTGTTGTCTGCTACAAACCAGAATATATACAATTTTACATCTGTCTTCATAAATAGAAACTATAGTGTTGTCATCTGATGCAAACATATGCTTTATTTTGTTTGTATGTGTGAAGCATCCATAAATGTGCTGTACCTTGTTTTACCACTGTTTTCCCCCAAGTAGATCGCAACAAGGTGTGACCAGGTGGGGAACCCTCCTATGCCACCCTGACCCCCTCCCTGATCCCTTACCCTATACCCATATCCTTACCCTAACCCTTCAACCTTCTCTAACTACCATTCTTCTTATATTTAGATCGGCTTCATGTATAAAATAATTAACCCATACTCCAGTGAATCAAATGTTATTTCAACACAACAGTAACCTCTGTCTGACAGCTTTCAACTGAAACCTGCCTCTGCCTACCAAAACCATCAATAGTTTAAGCCATTTCATTCCAAAATGCTATATTTCCCTTTGGGTGGAAAAATATCTTGATATCTTGATATTTGATATTCTATGTTAGGTTCAGATTTTCAAGCCTTATTGCATCTTATCTAATACAGTACTCACATTTCATATATAGTTTTAGAGGGTTATTGGTTACTGTGATCATTCTTCCTCTCCATACTGACTGTGAAGTGATCCCTACCTACATAACGCCAATGAAAGAGATAGAGATCAAAATCCAGTCCTTGTTGTGTGCAAAAATGCCTCTAAAGTTCAGCAGGAACTTCTATAGTCTGTTTTAGAGAAATAATGTGGGTATCTTACAAAGTTATAGTCTTTTTAGTACAAAAGTCCCTCTTTGTGTTTCCTTACTGTGACATGGCAGAGGATAATCACTGGTAGATGCATTTAGGTTGTTGCTGGGATAAAGCACCGCCAATGAAACAACTTGATTACCGCAATGGAGATAGCTAGTTTTGTGTAATGCAGGCTGCCCTACCTTAATATTAGCACTGGCTGAAAAAAGCATATTTGCACAAAATGAGGTTTGTGGACTCCCTGGATTGGCATATCCTAGCTACTGTACCTTGAATACTTTTGTCTGTATGGTGCATCCAGAGTGTGAGTTACTAGTATCAATTGACAGACATCAACTGATGGGATGCTAAGCAACATGGCCAATGGGTGTTGTACATGAGATTAATTTTTAAACCTTTGCAACCCCTGTGGAATGCTTCTTTCCTAAATTCCCTGCCTTGCGTGAGTTCTCACCCACTGGCTTCTATGCGTTGGCATATTATGCATTTGCTCCACCTCTAAAATGTGTTTTGTGTTCAGTCTGAACACATATTTACTTTAGTTGCTCTGTGATGTAATATTTCATACATAGTGTGGAATGGGGAATTTATAACTCTTTCAACGTCCGTATGGCATATGAGTAATGTATTAAGATATACTTGAAAAAATCTGAACCTGTCCTTTAAATTATTTTTTAATGCAACTGGCTTGCTGAGTATTGCAATCCATACTCCCCAGTATAAAGTGAGAGAGAGGAAGAGAGAGACAAAACAGACTTTGGAGTGAAGTAAAAACAGAGCAGTGTTGAGAGAGTTGGAAGAGGGATTATGTTTTCAAGGCCGATTTTCTGTTTTCATTCCAGGAAAATGATGAACAGCTGTGGCCTCATCCACATCTGAGCCAGATGTCCTCATTATCATTTGAACCTTCACACTCCCCTAAGCGTCACATTTTAGTCCCTGTATAAAGCCCAATCTCACTTTTTCTCCTGTTTCCTCACTACATCTGGGTGTTGAGGGGTATTCTTTGAAAGCTATCAGAATATCTTATGTGGTTGTTCCCTTAGCCCTCTTTGTAAATGTATGAGTGTCCGTACTAAAAACACTCTGGCCATATTTCACTGTAAAGCATGCTAGACTAATGTGCATAAGAGCATGGTAGTTGTTGCATGTGGTTGTGACTGGAGTAAAGGGACCTCATAAGGTCACAGAGGAAGACAGACACTAGGTCATCATATCACATGGAAGCCATGCTGTTTGTCACCCCACATCTAATTGCAGTGGTGCTCAAAGTGGGATTTTTGGGGGGCTTCTAGATAGCATGTGGCAGCATATGGAACTCTACACTTTACTTAATTTCAGAAAATGTTGTAGTATGAGTTATTAAAGAGTAGCCAATTGAGTCATACTTATGTTTCACTATTACTACTATTATCTTCCACCAACATTAATAGATGTACATTAAAGTTCAGGTGAACCACAATGACCTATGGACAAAATCTGAATTGCTTCTGCCCGATATTAGGTTTGCAAGTTCATCAGTGCTTTAATGGTATAAGCTTTCCCAGAGAGGCTGAGCAGTGTAATATCCCAGTAATTGGAGCATACCCTCCACTCCCTTTTTAAAAAATGGGAACCACCACCCTGGTCTGCCAGTTCAACTTTCTCTCAGTCTTGTTCACAAATGAGGGTAAAACTGAACAGCAAGGTCGACAGGCCTGAAGGTGAAGCTCTCAAAATACCAGTCTATCTGCATTCCAACCCTTACCTACGGTCAAGATATTTGGGAGGTGACCTAAAGAATGAGAATGAAAACTGCATCAGTCAATTTCCAAAACCGACATGCACTTTACAGAGTGATTGGCCAGGTGTGTGGGGATGGGAAAGTAGGCTGGTTTTGAACTTTTCTCTCAAGCTCCCTTTTTTGTATTTTCACACAACTACCACCAGCACTTTACTTATGTACAAATGACTGCAACATCTTGAGTTCCTTCAAGCTAAGTGTGCACCCATTAATATTTATTCCCATTTGTATGATTCATCACATCTTCCCACTTTCTATGACAGCAGGAATTTTACCCTGCCACTGAGTGTGGACATTCAGAACAGCTATAAACACATTTGCCTTCAGACATGGTTGGACATAGTAAGAACTATTTCATTTCAAGCATACTCCCCAGCTTAAACCGGAGGCTGCTTTTGAGCATTGCATTAATGGTTACAGGGATTTGAAAGCGATGTTGACCCCACCTCTTCAAAGTTTTTACTGCTGGTGGTTGAGCCCATATAAACAGTTCTGTCGTACATGGTAGTTAGGGAGTGCAGGTTTCCATTTTTTGGCTATGGATAGTAGATCCTTATGTATTCCCATGGGTCACTGTCAGGGAACATGTTGTAGAAATGATCAAACTAGCCAAGAGAAGGCAAAAAAAAAAAAAAAAAAAAAAAGTCACGTCTTTTTGTCACGACATTGTGAGGTATCACAGATGCTGTGTCATTGTCCTCAACGATGACTCATCACACATGATGGAACTAGCAATTGTAAGGAGCCCCCCTAGGGTCAGCTGAGAAAAAAAAGAGCCGTGTAAATCTGTACTCTTGGTTTACAAATCCGTGCCCACAGTTTTGCAATCTGTGCACACAGACTGCAAAACTGCGGTATAATTATAAATTATATAATATAATATAATTATTAATTATTATTATTAATATTATATTATATAATTATATAATTTCCCTGCCCAGTGCTCAATTTTGTACCTGATGCCCCCCATCTGATGGGTCAGGGCTATTATCTTGGCATTACACTGCAGTAGTGTTGGGAGCCAACCTGTTCCACAGTATTGTAAGTGAGTTTGGAAAAGGACAGTGTATTGATAAGGACTTGCCTGTTTAATAATGCCTTTGCTGATGACCTTAGTCCAATGCAGCTTCCACTGTAGGAAAGGATCTAGTGTCACACCTCAAATATATGTCCAAGAAAATCTCCTCGTAGATATTAACCTCATCTGTGATTATTAAGAAATTTCTGGTGCATTGAAGTTTTTGAGAGAGCCAAAAAAAACATGGATTTAGTTTTTTGAGAGTGTTTTGCAAATCATGTTAGAAGCCTGAATTTTGGCAAAGGTATTAAGCCCCTGAATTCTTGTTTTTAAAATTGAAAACTGTATATTCACATTTAAATAATCCACAGTTGGAATTAAAGTTTAAAATAGACACTTATTGATTCACACTTATTAAGAGTTTAACACCAAAAAAAGGTAACAACCCCACAGCTGTCATCCGATTATGATTCAAATATTGCCAAATCCTGATTGGTGCCCTTTTTTGGTTCCCAGCTGGGCCCTGCCCACTTCAAAACAGTAACAGCACAGACAAAAACACAACTATAGAAATATGTTAACTGTTCAAACTTTGGCAAAGAATATTGTGCTCTTTATACCATCATTCATGGTATAAGGCCATTTGAAAAAAACCTTTTTAAGGCCTATAGTTTCATAGGAATGTTGTAGGGAGAGTTGTTGAAAGTTAGTCTGTTATATTATACTCAAATTAAAAGACTGACTTTCTGACAAATAGGGTCATGGTATTGTTAGCACTTTGAGATATGTGTATTCATTTTGCATCAGTCTCCAGTATAGATAAACTCTAGTGTTAGCATGCCCTAGTCAAAAGAAAATCAACCCCAGAAACAAGGATGAAGCAGCTGTTCTTTCTTGTTGAACAGTGGTCAGCTGATCAGTTTGTAGAAAACCCTCTGCTCATATTGTATTTCTGTGTTGAGGACACAAAGTCGAAGTCTTGTGTGCAAATAAGAACACTGGACAAACAAAAGAAATACAAACTGTACAGATGAAGCAGTGAAACTCACAGCAGTTTGTTCAAACATCTCACCTCAGACAATTACATGATAAATTTGTTATTTTTTCTACTAAATGTGCCTTTGCTCTCATGTGTTTCATTGCTAAATCAGCTTTTTGCCAAAATGTGTTTTTTTTCCTTTTAAGTGGCAAACCAGTTTTGGACCGTTATCACTAAGGTTTTAATCACTGAGATGCCCACTCAAAACATCTTGTTGATTAAGATCCCTGATGCACAGTTTTAAGTACGACCACATTTACATGGAGAACTAGAATGGCACAAAGTAGAGCGCATTCCTCCGACAAGGCCAATGTCAAAGAGTGTACACCAGACTTCAGACAATAAAAAATCAAATTACTAGTAAATGATTTGGATCTGCCTGAAAATTTAATGGGTTCTTCCCTGGCCCATGCTTCATCTCTCCAACAAGTTTTGTCCAAATCGGATCGGTAATTTTTGCATACTGTTACTGACATATAAACAGAAACAGGTGAAAACATAACCATAAAGGTAACAATGGAGTCCTCTTTTTACAAAAGGACGAAGGAAGCCTTTCTGTGAATTAACTTTGATTGAATTAACATGATTGACTGCATGTACAAACAGAGATTTCAGACTGACTTGCCTAGCCAGGATTACATGATACAAACAGCTGAATGCTTAGGAGATGTTTGTCTCTGTGTGCGGTTGCCTGTATTGTGCAGTGTTTACTGATCAGGAATAGCATGATAACTAGTCCTACATAGCCTAGTTAGTGTCCTTGAAATGTATTACCTCCAAAACCACACAATCATACATTATAAATATAGTACAATACATTTTTAACTAGTTTACCTCTTACAGATGTTTAAAAGTGTTGCTTTTGATGTTTTGTTTTTAATAGAATCAGCCTTTCTTACAATATATTGTTTTGCAAGAGACTAGGGAAGTCACAATACCAGAAAGTTGTTAGTCTGTACCAATACCATTCAAAGTCAACAATTCTCAACACCATCGTTACCAGAGCAAAATATAGAAAAACAACAGAGGCTGCTGCGCACACCGCGTAATGATGCGCATGTGTACACACACACACACACACACACACACGCATAGACACATACAAACACACACAAACACATGCACACACCTCCATATAGTCAGTGTGCGAGCAGTAGTTTAAATTGACTAACAAGGTGACAGACCAATGGTGTGAAACTATTCAATTCAAAAGTCAACATTATACAGTATTTTGACAGACTGAACGGTAATGACAGCTCACATTATGAGCTGTCGCTACATTAGCCTAAACAAGATTAAATTAGCTTTCGTGAACATTGTGTGTGGAGCATTGCTACAACAGATGCCAGCTGTCGCAATTTGCTAACTAGCTATTTGTGCCTGCCTTCTTCTTTTTCTCTTTGAGTGTGACATCAGAAAAGAAAGCTTGTAGGGTTATTATGCTGCCCTTGTCAATCCCAGAAGAATCACATACCTACCTTCAGTACCTACAGTACTGTAGATAAATAAGTAACATGAGAATTTTCAGAATTTTGGCATCTACTTGGTACCGAAGTATCGGTTGTTGTGACATCCCTACAGAGACTATAATAGTGGGTAAAATCAATGATTCTCTGGGTTACCGTGTGAATATTCTACTGAACATACCCAATTTTTGTTTGCTTCAAGTCAATTCAAGTGATAGATTAACAGCGGAAACACATTTGACAAGAAGAAGTAATGGCTAAAATGTCACTGCATAATAATTCTAAATTTGCTTTGGCTATTTTAAAAGGTATAACGAATAGTTTTTTGGAAACAGGCTTATGCCCCTTTATTTTTAAGAGTGAGAGGAAAAGATCAATATCAGTTGTTTACCTATACGTAAGACTCTATAATTCTTTCTTTCCCTCTTTATCAAGCCTTCTCTCTCTCTCTCAAATAAAAAAAATTAATTCCTTTACACTTATATGTGATTTCATGGACCTGCAGCCTTGTTGCATTTGTGCCAAGTACTATACCATGCAAAATGCTAAAGTTCAGATGTTAAATAACCTAAACATATTAAAAATACACAAACCATGAATAATTACAAATACAACCAACTAAAAACAAAATTTGCCTTAAAGTGCCTGAGGTTTACCATTCAAGAGTTGCATAGCCACAGGGAATGTACGTCTTTTGTTGAGTTGTCTGAACTTCCTCCCTGAGGGCATCTCCTCAAAGAGGGTGCTGGGTGAGAATCATCTCTACCAAAATTCAAGGCTTTTTGGCGACGCTAAACTTTATAAATGGAGGAGAGTCATGGGAGGGAGTGGCCCATAATTTTAGATGCAGTCTTAACTATTCTCTCCAAAGCATTTGTTTCAGCATTGGTCAGATTACCAAACCAAACTGTAATAAAAAAAAGTTAGCACACTTTCTACAACAGATGTGTAAAACTGGACCAATGCTTTCCTTGAAGGGGCGAAATTCCTGAGCTTCCACAAAAAATACAACCTCTGATGAGCCAGCTCATCAGAGGTTATATTTTGTGAACGTTGCTTTCATCATTCAAGGTTTGCAGAGATTATAGTGCTGAAAAATGTAAACCTGTTCACATTTTTTACTGGTTTCCCAGCAATTTTAAGAGACAGTTTCCCACTCTCACCTCTCCTGAAATCTATGATCATCTCTTTATTTTTCCCTGTGCATGAGCTGAAGGGTATGATCACTGCACCAACTAATAAGATGTGGGTGACACATTGGACACCTCCCTTGTATGTGCCGATCATTCGATTTTGGTTCTAGCCCATCAGCAAAATTAAGTATTTTAACGGATTCATCACAGGTAGTACAATCATTTGTGTACAAGGAGTAAAGCAGTGGAGAAAGACAGCAGCTCATTGTCAATTTTAAGTGGCTTAGAAAGCATGTTATTAATTTTAACCACTTGCTTCCTTTCCTGCAAGAAGTCAAGAATCCAGACCCCTGTTGCTCTCAGCTTTTGAAAGAGTTTCTCTGGAATTAACTCTACTAATGACTGTAAACAACAAACAATATGCATACCTATCAGGAAGGAGACTCTAGATGTTGTAGATGTGGTAGAGACATAGGGACACTGCATCATCCACTAATCTTCCCACTATACACAAATTGATTTTGATCAAGGTAAATACAAGACAGAAATCTCTGAACCAGCTGTTCAAAAATCTTCATAATAACTGAGGTAAAGGGAAATGGTCTGTAATCATTTGAATAAGTAATATTAGCTTTTTTTAGGTACAGGCACCACAGTTGCATACTTCAAACAGGTAACATGTAATTGATTCATTAAAAATTGAGATTAAAATATGTGCTTACTGGCCTGGACAGTGTTTGTGGGTTGCTGAAGGCCCTGCTTCTCTCCTTAGTTTAAAATGTTCCTGTCTGACCTCATGTTCCTATTAGTGGATGTCACCAAACAACCATTCACAGTAAACCTACAATAAAGTTAATTTAATTTATATGGTAAATTCAAATTATGCTACAACATATCTCTTTTTTTCTTAAAATCTTTAATCTATACTACTAAGCATTTTGCCCTCCAACGTCTCTTATTGCCTTTTTGCTTGTTGGACTGCTCTTTCTAATTCATACAGTATTTGGCAGCTTTCTACACCACTTTATCTCCCCTTTTAAAAGCAGCATCGTTATTTTCATATAATGTTTTAAGACCCTTGTTAAACCAAGGTTTGCTGTTACTATAGAAAGTCACAGGCTTAGATGAGATGCCAACATCTTCACAGTAACTAAAATAAGATGTCAGTGTATCTGCCAGTTCATCCAATAAAGAACATGAGTCTGAGAAAACATCCGAAAACAACAGTGCAAGCCATTCAGTCCTTTAACCTGTTAATTGTCACAAATTACCATGATCTCATTATGTTCCTTTGTGGTTGGGCAGTTTTAAGTCTCTGTCTCTGCACAACGCAGGTCAGGTAATGGTCTCAGTGACCAAGTGCTGCACAGGAAATTGTGTTGTAACCACCGGGAATATTACAATAGCACTGATCAAGAGTTTTATCCTCTCTTTTTGCTAGTTTTATCTGTGGTTTGTATGCAGGGGGCACTTTTTTCAGAACTTACCATTTTAGCCCATGAGACCTCATGGGGCAATGTAGTAAGGTCTGCATTTCAAACATAGGTTTTCAAGTTCCAGAGAGCAGGATTGTGACAGCTGGTAAATATCCAAGCACCAGCAGTCATTAATGTAAAAGCAGATGGTGACAGCCGAAAGCGCAGTCCGCTTGATGCACAGAGAAACCAGAACGCTCAATTGCTGCATACAGAATTCTGTCATTCAGCCACATTTCAGTTTAACACATCACAAGCATTCTCTGAAGTCCCAGTTCAACTGGCTAAGCACTGACAGTTCATCTCTCTTGTTTGGTAACAATCTCACGTTAGAGATGATGACACTTGGTATGGGAGGATGTATTTCCCTCCGCAGGCAGACCAGAACACTGGCTCTCTTGCCTTCGTATCTTGCCCAGATATCAAAATTATTCTGGCAAATACTTGGGCCACATATTTGTGTTTCTTCTGGATCAGTATATGCCTGGTTCCTCAGCCAGAGTCTGGCCCACATACAGCATGACTATCAGATGCTACTTCCGCATCTGATACAGTTCTGGTTCACACACAGATAACCTCGCTGGCTGTCAGCCAGCACTGGCAGATAACATTCAGGCTCAGTCCAGATGTGAAAGTATGTGGGCCAGACTCGGGCCAAGGACCCGGACTGAGTCTGATCTTGCAATACAATTCCCACTCATAGTGATTACAGCATTATTAAACTTTGTTATAGTTATGTTAGGTACTCTCAGTGCTTGGTTAAGGTTAAGGAAAGATCATGGTATTGGTTTAATATAGGAAAAGTCTTCAGTTACTTGAAGCGAAAGACACAAAATGTTTATTAATATTTAACTGAAACCACAATCATTCCCTAACCTTAAACAAAGGGCTTTTATTGCCTAAACCTAACCATAGATGGGACTCAGGATGGGAACACCGGACATACGTGTACCCTGACCACCTTCCTCTAATGCAGTACATAAATGTAGCACTTCATTCTCTTGAAAAAAATTTTGAACATAATCCAGGCAGTGATTACCTTTGTGTCCACAACTTAATTTGGAAAACAAATTAGTAATATATAAACATAATTTCTAGGGGATAGGTTTGGCTCTAGAGGTGTTAGTAGGCAAGATAACTGTCCCTGCTTCGAATCTTTATGCTAAGCTAAACCATGTCCTGTCTCCAGCTCTGTACTTAACGCACAGAAATGATACTGATATCAATCTTCTCATCTCACTCTCTGAAAGAAAGCGAACAAGTATATTTCCCAAAAAGTTGAACCGTTCCTGTAAGTATAAAATATCTCTCAACCATGGTCTCCCAGAAACTTCATACTTTACATTTTCCTCCATGTATGAGTCTGTGTTTTGGTACATTAGAGTAGGGCCAACTACATTTAATATCAAATGGTTGATATCATTGGTTTAGTTACCAAGGTAATGTGAGTGACAGGATGACGACATATGAGGCCAGTCACAAAGTTGCCTTGGTTGTGAAGATTCGCCTCCTCCTGTTCCCAATTTCTGTCCTCACTAATCCTTGTCAGGGACACTGGTTGAAGTTTGACTCTACCAGAGAGGGTGGTGGGTGAGCATATACCCTGTTTACCTAGAAAAGGCCCTTAGACATCTGCCCAACCTAACACTAGGATTGATGCCCAGAGCACTGTGCATTTGAAGTATCATGCATGAACCAGGATACTTACATAACAATGTTTCCAACAGACTTCCCATTTTTCTCATTGATGTGTTTTTGTTGATATCCAGAAAAAGCCTATTGCTGTTTACCTCATTAACCCATCTGATCTAAACACACCTGATTCATATCCTACCACATTTTATAAGTAGTTATGTGTGTGACAAAATTATTTACTATCATGTCAAAGTCTGTAAACCAATTTCTGCTATGTGTGCTGTTTACCAATATTAATAATACTGAAAAAAGATCTGATTACTATAAGTTGTTTGTAGATAATTCTGTGTGGGATTTAACAATGGTTGCTTTACACAGGGGGACCAAAGGCAAAGACATCAGCACTATCAAGTCACTGAGGGTTCTCCGAGTACTCAGGCCTCTCAAGACCATCAAACGTCTGCCAAAACTCAAGGTTCGGCTGCTTTGCTGATATTTGGTTTTTTTTTTTATTCATTTAGACAGGTAAAATTCATCTTCCTTACCCTGTCTGCGACACTTAACCGCAAGCCCATTGGTTCCTACTTTTAAAAAAATCTCTTTATGTAGTTTAATTTTCAAAAAAAAGCTCAGTGATTTCCTAAAACAGACACACATTTGGTGCTCTGGTGAGTATTTGGGGAAGCAGGATGGTGTTTGTTGGATTGAGTCAAAATAAACTACAGTGTTTGTGTTAATGATGGAACATGTCACCCAGTGTAAAAGTGTAGCTCACAGATGTGTTTTTAATAGTTTTTTGGACAACGATGGAGCTCAGTATATATAAGGAATAAGATATATGAGGCTTTGGATACACATACAATACTTAGTAGTAGGATTAATTATTAGCTGCATGACTTATTAATTACATGCTAATGCACCTCACTCTCCGAACCCACCGGGAATTGTCCCAGTATTTCCACTGGCTAGGTTGGGCCTGAACGTTTGTCCCACTGAGATAAATATAGACTCAGATTCGGATGAAGACTACCATTTTAAAGACAATTCTGGTTAAGAAAACAGCGTCCTGACAAACAGAGTTAATAGATAATAGTTTTCAGCTATGTTTAGAATATTTTTTCAACTTAATTCCCAAATGAAACGTGTGTGTATGTGTGTGTCCTCAGGCAGTGTTCGACTGTGTGGTCAACTCTTTGAAGAACGTGCTGAACATCCTCATCGTGTACATCCTCTTCATGTTCATCTTTGCCGTCATTGCAGTTCAGCTCTTCAAAGGAAAATTCTTCTACTGCACAGATGAGTCCAAGGGCCTGGAGAAGGACTGCAAGTTCGTTTAAAATCCCTAACTCCCTCATTTCTTATTTTAGCAATTTTTTAACTGTAAACTGTCAAACGTTGGTGTGATCAAAACCAGACCAGACCCTGTATCTGTCTCTCCCCACTCAGCTTTATTTATGCTTTTATGTCTTCCAGAGGACAGTTCTTGGACTACGACAAAGACGAGGTAGCTGCCATGCCCAGAGAGTGGAAAAAATATGAGTTCCATTATGACAATGTGCTGTGGGCCTTCCTGACCCTCTTTACTGTCTCCACTGGGGAGGGCTGGCCAATGTAAGTGCAGCTACCTTGACTCCCTCTTTCTATATATCCATCTATACCCATCTGTGATGGATTTGGCACCTGAAAAAACAGGATTCACTCGGGATTCATAAATGTAACTTAAATGATTCCTTTATTACACAGACAAAAACTTCTAAATACAGTAGGGGCTCTGGGAGCAAATCTAAAATATAAATAACATACTGTGTAGAACAAAAAGTATGAAATTATTTTTCAAAGCCCAAAATGTAACCATCTATATGTAACTGACAGGGATTTGCCTTTATTTTCCTTAGGGCTCAAATCGAAGGGTCGTGCCACATAACTTTAACCTCTTCAATCCCACTCGCCCAGCATTAGGCCAGTCTTTGCAAACTCCTTCTGTGCAGCCAAACACGGTTGAATCCAATAGAACTTCATTTTGAATTCTAGTGCAGATCCCTAAATTTTCAAAAATTCCAAATATGTGAGGCTGAATCTTGGAAAATGTGTCTAGAATTATGGACAAGACATGTAGAATATATCCATGTGATGTTATGATATAGCAATCGAAAAACCCATGGAAAGTTGGGTTTAAATATTTCACTCAGTGTAAACATCATATGTCTTCAGTTAAGTGCTGACAGAATACAGAATAAATAAATGATACTGTCAGAAAGTGTGAAATAAGATGATTTCTCCCAACACTGAAGCCACATTAATTGATTTTGGGCAGTGCAAAAAATTGTGCCTGGTGGTTTTGAAAAGTGCTGTACAAATAAACTTGTGTTTGTGTCCACCTAATCATGGATGTAAGTCAAATTTTCAATCCTATTTTAGATCTGTTTTCGTCTCCACCAACTCATGAGAAAAATATCAGAGCTTTTCATGTCAAGCAAAATAAAAAAAAAGTTAATTCTTGATCTTAGAAATAATAATTGGACAAAATAATTTAACTCAAAGTCCAGTTGCTAGATTGGTCTGGAGACCTGAGGGAAACTACAGTGTTTGTAATAACTATGAGTGACACCTTTCACATTACACATTACATTTCATCCGGTGTTAATATAAATGTATTGTTTTTGTGCAGCTTTAAGGTTGTTAAAGGGTAAATTAAAGGACCACGCCATTGATTTTACACATAACAATCAGTTTCATCATCAAAAGGAGTACTACTCAGCCTGTAAAAACATGTCTTCTCTGGCAATGGAGAAGTTTTTTCAAGTCTGAGAAAATAACTCTGGCGATGTTATCAAAATTTTATCAAACTGGGCTTGAGACTTTAAATTTATAACAGAAAGCCAGCAGTATGATCTCTGGGTGTTTGTAATAGTTTAAAGGATGCAGGCATTTATGGGGCAGGGAGGGTCTAAGGAAATATGCTATTGAGTTGCATTATGGGAAGTGAAGGATTCAGTGTTTTTAGAGTTGGTCCCATACTTCAGACAAAAAAGTAAGCATGTTTCGGCCTCTGTTGCATTGATTTTGACCATTCTCGTTTTTGTCTGTCTCTCAAAACTCCCCAATCTTTATTGAAGTGAGATACTTAATTGCTGGAGAACCCCTTTAAAGGAGGAAAGGTCCTAAGTTAAGATCAGTGTGTAATTGTGACAATTCAGATACAGACTCAACTAGATGGGCACTCAGAGAGTGCAGGCCTCCGCCAATGCCAGTGTCAAACAACATACACCAGACTACTGAAAAAGAAAAAAATTAAAATTTATACTAAATGATCTGAATGTAATATGTTCTTCCCTGGCCCATGCCCCATCCCTCGACCAAGTTCAGTGCAAATTGGTTCAGCACTTTTTGCGTAATCCTGCTGACAAAAAAACAAACAAGAAAGTAAATATTGTGCCAGGCAAAATGAAAGACCAGTGGTGAAACATCTCCTTGCCCATTCTGTTTTCTTTCAGATAACCAAAACATTGTATTATCACTATCTTATGGCTACCATTAACATTTTGTATAGGTACAGATGCACATCCTTTCAATGTTAGTGTTATACAGTGGAAGGAAGAAATTGTTTTGTTCATTTCCATGTTTTTCAGATATGTGCAGAAAGTGCCAGGAGATTGTTTTGTTTGCAGTTGCTGAAATATTGCTTCATGAAGCAGAATTTTTGGGGCCACATGAGGAGAGAATGGGGATGACAGGATTTCATGAACCTATGACCTGAAAATCAATTATATAATATTATATCTCATAATTTGAAGGCTTTTGTAGCCTACCATGGGTCTGCTGTTAAAACCACAGTATATAAACACTGTTAGTGAAAATAAGCCTTGAATTCTCTAATGCTGAATATTGATGTCATCTCTATTACACATTCACAAAAGACTTGTAATTGTATATTTCTGCTTTTAAGTAAACAAACTTTGTTTTGACCATATCCAGTTTAGCTCTTTTTGTGGCACTGGGTAAAAAGATTCCTTTTTTAAGATGTTTTGTTTTATTGCAAAAAGTAAGTATTGCCACATTTGAGCATGACATTTCAGTGTCTCACCTCCTGACTTTATGTTGTGCTTTACTCTCCTTGCAGTGTACTGAAGCACTCTGTGGATGCCACCTTTGAAGACCAGGGTCCCAGTCCAGGCTACCGGATAGAAATGTCCATCTTCTATGTGGTCTACTTTGTGGTCTTCCCTTTCTTCTTTGTCAACATCTTCGTCGCTCTGATCATCATTACCTTCCAGGAGCAGGGAGACAAGGCTTTGTCTGAGTGCAGCTTGGAAAAGAACGAGGTAAAGCATAGACATGACAAACAACTCTGAGCTTTACCTTATTTTGACTGCCAGTATCTTTTACAAAGCTGTCATCATTACCTCCGTTAACAGTTTTACTTCTCCTTTTTGTTTGCTGGACTTCAATTTCATCAATATTTATGAATGGACTTGCATGAAACATTTAAGGAAGGCTTGTCCTGTTGCTGAAGGACATTTTCTGGCAGGAGACACAGAAGACTGAGGAGCTAATTTCTTTGAGACACAACCAATGTGTTACTTTTTCCAAACAAATATTGTTCATTGATCATGTGATCACGGTGCTGTGATAATTACCCAAAGTGTGGCTACAGTTTGAATTAAAAAACGAAACTGTGCAGTATATTTTGTCTAAATTGGTCAGTTCTAGATGGCAACTGCTCACATTAGTGCAGATTTTGAATGATCAGTAGCAAGTGTATACCTCGTCCACTGAAGACTGAGAGCAGTTCCTTTCAAATAATGAAGACAATAAAGCAGAAGTGTGGTTTCTCTGTTACAGAGGGCTTGCATTGACTTTGCCATAAATGCCAAACCTCTGACACGCTACATGCCCAAGAACACACAGTCCTTCCAGTACAGGATGTGGAAGTTTGTGGTCTCAGCTCCGTTTGAATACTCCATCATGATCATGATTGCTCTCAACACTGTGGTACTCATGATGAAGGTAAGAACTTTAGAACAGGATATTAAGAATTCAATGCAGATTTGATATGGTCGGTTAAGCTTTTTCAGATGTTTTATGAAGTCAATCCTGGATTAGCTTAGGAAAAAAGTAGTTCGACACTTTGAGAAAAATCCCCTTCTCACCGAGAGTTAGATGTTCAGACTGATACCACTCTTAGGTCTGTACAGTAAATATGAAGCTACAGCCAACCCGTGTCTGTCCAGAGGTAACAAAATCTGCAAAGCATCACCTCTGAAGCTCAGTAATTAACAGGTTGGCATTTATTTAATCTGTAGAAAAGACAAATTGTAAACACAACAGTTTGTGGTTTTATTGGTGGTTATGTCGGCCAAGGTAAGCTAAACAGCTGCTTGCTGTAGCTTCATATTAAACAGACCGATTGTGAATGATATTGGTATTGATCTTCTCATGTAACATTCAGCGAGAAAGCGAGTAAGTGTATTTCCCAAATGTTGAACTGTTCCCTTAACAGTGTAACACCTACAAGCCAGACAGAAAAACTTGATCGGCAAACGTGTACCTTGAAACACTATTCACCTCTGTCTTTCAGTTCCATGGAGCTCCAGACTTCTATGAGGGAATGCTGAAGAACCTCAACATAGTCTTCACCACTCTCTTCTCTCTGGAGTGTATCCTCAAGATTATTGCTTTTGGTCCACTGGTGAATAAGATTTATAGAGCAAATCTAAAAGCCCTGAATTATGAATAACAACTACTGATTTTCAACTGCTGTTTCTCAGAACTACCTAAAGGACGCCTGGAACGTGTTTGACTTTGTGACAGTGTTGGGCAGCATCACTGACATCCTGGTTACTGAAATCAATGTAAGAGCACACTTCCCCACCCACTTCACCCTCACCTCAACAAGGCTGAATGCACTGTATCCATACAGCACTACTATCATGGTAATGAGTTGAGACAGGGACAGCCTGTATAGCAAGCTCTAAGCAAACAAGTGAACTACCCATATCAGTAAAGACAATCACATGGCAGTGATCCAGGGAGCTTGATATCTTTACACCAAGGAAGAGGGGGTGATTATGAGTGAGTCTTTTGGTAATAGGAAGGATTTATCATGGAGGGCTGATACAGTAGCTGAGGATGGACGACTTCTTTGAATCTACCTCCGACCGTAATCTTTAATATGTGGTTTACAGCGGAAAAATGCTCTGCTGTGTTTTCTGTTTCTTTTCAGACTGTTCAAACTGTTCAAACATAAACATGTGTACATTGTGAAGTAGCCTTTGACTGATTGACATGCGTGTATTTGTGTACCTGTATCAGTTTATGTTGTGCAATATGACTGTTGCTTTTCTATCACCTGTCCTGCCTCCCTCTTCCTCTCTGCTGTTGCTGTTGCTCTTGCTCTTACTCTGCCACTCTCTACCCCCCCCACTTTTTATCTATATATGTTTCTGTCTTTGTCTATCTCTCTCTCTCTCTCACTTTTCATTTTCATCTTGGTGATTGTCGTCACTGGTGTTGCCATGCGCTGGTCCCAAACATCACTAGACTACGGTGAGTGACATTCTGTTGCCATTCTCAGCTCTTAGCTTGCATAATTTTTTTTAATATATATATAAAATATATAAAATATTAGTCCATGGATTAAGTATTGCACTAAAGTTGGGGAACTTATGAGAGAGGCAATAATTTTCTCACCTTGTGGTGGTGGAAGTTGAAAAACATACACATACAGCCACAATAACCATCAAACCAGCACTCCTTTCCAAACTTTTTCTCTTTCATCCTTGCCAGCTGCTTGAATGACCTATGAATATCCAGAAAACCCTCTACCTACAGCATTTGAACAAATGGGTATTAAATTAATCTCCATTTAATGTCTTGTTATTTTATTTTCTGTAAAACAGGCAGCAGAATTCTAATAAATCATGAAGATGATTTATTTATGGATTCACTTTGAAAAGTCTCCCTCCTACTCCTGGTGGTCATTAGTTAAATAAAATAAGTTTTAAAATCCATCACTGATGGAGCCTGTGAGAGAAGAGAGAACAATCTTATTCTTTCATATCTTTACCTTTTCAATTCACAACTGTGTCATGGCTGCTTCTCATGCAGATTTCATATTTTGCACAACCATTGTGGCTCCTTCCTTTCATGCCCAAATGCCCAATATATATAAAAAACCGTTATTTAATATAACCCTATGTCTGAATGACAAAAAGCCATCACATTAACAGAAAGAGGAAGACAGAAATATTACAGATTTCCCTTTTATGAGTCAAGCTTTTTACTCTTCTGGGAAGTTTAGGGGATACCATAATCCAAGTTGATAGTGTCTTTTGTCAGACCCCTTACTGCATCAGAAACAGTCATTACTTTCAAACTGGCAACCCCAGGTTGTAACACAGGCTTTCTGTTCAACATTTGTAGCCTCCTTGCCTAAACTGAGATTACTCTGACATCATCAGGGCTACTTTCCTAGACTTGACAAAGCTCCTCCAGTGCCACCCATCTGTTTTCTCAAACTCAGTAGTACTAACCATGATGGTTAAAGTGATGTTGAGATATTGAATCAGTGGAGTGCTCCTTTATGGCCCAAAGCAGGAGATTGGTTTGTTTCTGGTGGGTCATCACAGCGTGTTTTAATGAGCTTAGCAGGCATGAGAATGTTCTTCTTCTGGGGTGCGTAATGTTTCACAGCAGGGACAGGCAATCCTGTTCAGTGATGGGACAACAGTCTACACATTTTCTTAACTGACTGATGCCTTTAGCACAGAGTGGATGAAACACTTGGTTCATGCTGTGTGTATGTGTCTGTGGTTACATGCATGGGAGCAGCAGAAGTACCTTATGTGTACTGTAGTTTCAATGCGTGGTAATCATGCACTGTCTGCTCTGTTTCAGATCAAATGATAGGTTCAAATTTTTTGATATAAAATTTCCTCTTGCTTCAACTGACAATATTTCCTCCTGAGCTAGGGGGGCAGTAACATCAAGCAGGAATTTTGTACAAAAAGACCATAATTCTGGATGAGCCCCATTTGATTTGTCAAACTCAGACTGCTGAAACCTTAACACCTCGGCCAAGGAGGTTATGTTTTCACCCATGTCTGGTTGTGGCTTGTTTGTTTATTTGAACACATAAAATTTTGGTACAGATCTGGTTAAAGGGGCAGATCCAGGAATTTTTTTTTAAATCACTTTCCTTAACATTGCGAGATCGGGTATTTTTCCACATATTCGTCAATACTTGGTCTTGGCAGAGGTATGTGTTCTACTGAGGGCCATCCTAATATTAGCTTTAGCTAGACATTAGAAATGCATTTTTACAAAGAAATGAGGATTTTTTTTCCCCCATCACTTATACTGAAATTGCTTTAAAAAACGATGTCTTTGCAGACAAAGGCATGTCAGTATTGTTTTAAGATAAACTTAACAAATTGTTCACCTAGTGCATGCCAATGTGTATGCACCCAGACATTTTAGCTGCAGATACAAGTACATCAATTTGGGTAAAACAGCAGTGTACTTTGTTGCATTCACACCCATGAGACATGATCCGGATTTTTATTAGCCACTGGAAACTTGTAGACTTTTGGCCTTGCACAGCATATGATTCATCATCCCTATTCTAGAAGAAAGAGTCAAGATGGATATGTTAAGAATGCCTCCCTTACGCCGTATCCCAAGTCCCAGATTACTGAAGAATCGCAGTCCTGATGTATAAATATGTCACTGAATTTACAAACACTGAAACAAATTTGAGATTAGTTCAATCAATTACTAAAAACATCAATAAATAATTGGATAAAGAATATGGAAATAATTAAAAGACTGAAACATTACCACTGAAATCTGTTTGTTTTTTTTCACTTTGTTATTAATGTGACCACATTCAGCTTAGTGATTGGATCTTTAATGCATCTTGAATGTATTTATACCTGGGCTTTGTATGTCTTTGCTCAAAGCATGCTTGCTAAGGGGGGGCAGCATGTCACCAGATGAGAATTTGTAACCAGCTGAAGTGACTTTTAAAATGATTAAACCCTGATGATGGTGTGTTTATCAATGTGTGATAAGGGTATTTGGTTGGTAAGTGCTTGATGTCCCATCTGTGTCTAACAGGACAGGCTGCTGAATCTGAGCTTCCTGAGGCTGTTCAGAGCTGCTCGGCTCATCAAGCTCCTGAGGCAGGGCTACACTATCCGCATTCTACTGTGGACCTTCGTCCAGTCCTTCAAGGTACTCACACACATTATCACATGCTCACTGATATGCGCACAGATACTGCATGTACAGTATATTAGCATCCACATCCACATGCAGACAGTCTAGTTTACTTTCACAAACTCACGGAACCACTCCCTGCACACACAAACTCAGGCATACTGGCTGGAATAATTCAGAGCAGATATTAATAATTAAATGTGTTTTGGTTCCATTGTCCCCTTTAGGCCCTGCCCTATGTTTGCCTGCTGATTGCTATGCTGTTCTTCATTTATGCCATCATTGGGATGCAGGTGCGTGATGCCGCTCTGCTATGGTCACAGAGGCCATGATATTCATACAGGGGTTCACCATTAAAATGTTGTGTCCTAATCATGAAAAATATGAATGCACCTTGCTGAAACAGTACAAATCCATTTCCCTCACTGTGTCTCTGCTGTAGGTGTTTGGCAACATTGAGCTGAACGAGGACACAGCTATAAATCACCACAATAACTTCCGCACATTCCTCCAGGCTCTCATGCTGCTGTTCAGGTATAAGAAGCTTTATTTTCTATATCTCATGAGCACAATAGATAGATTTGACTAAATAATGACTGTTCTCCTTAAAAAAAAGTCATCACTTGGACTCCCAGATGGGCAGACGGCCCAGCAGGTAATTAGCAACTGTACCAATACCGAAGCACTATTTAACTGCTATGGTGAAGTTGTGCCTCCTCTAGATTTGATGATATCATAGCTGCTATAGTAATTATAGGGAAAGACATAGACAAGGTAGAATAATGTGGTGTCAAGTAAGCATGGACAATGCCAGCTCTTTCCAAAACTAGAATTATTACACACATTATTATTCAAGAACAAGGACCCAGAGGGGAAACACTCTGGGCTTGAAGACAGAGTCAGACAATCCAACTTAACTGTAAGACTCTTCAAAACTGAGGGAGTGGAGGAGGAAGATACATGCCCATTCTTTATGAAACTAGAAACTGAATATTAGAGGCAGAAGTAGTGATGTGTAGGGGTGCTACCATAGGTCCTCACATCGTAGAGTCTATGGTCCTTAGCTACGGCAGCACAGATTTTAGTATTTAAAGGTAATGTCTCACATTCACAATTTTGCTTAAGTAAGAAAGTATTATCAATAAAAACTATTACACTGTAACATTAGTATATGTATAACTGGGTTAATATTATTCTTGTATTAATGTATAAGCAACATGTCAATGTTGGGCCTAGTCGAGGGTAGTTTTTTTTTTACAGTCTATCATATTTTACAAGATGTTCAAATGTTTTTTAGGTAAATTTTTTAATCTGATAACTAGTAAGTATAGCTGGCAAATAAAAGATGTGGGCTAAAAAGTACAATATTTTTTTCTGAATTGCAGCAGAGTAGAATTATAAAGCAGCATGAAATGGAAACAATCAAGTAAAGTACAAGTACCTGAAGTTGTTCCCGTGGGCTTTTTCCCAAAGTAAAATGCATATGTTGCATAGCCAAATGAAATGACTTTGGATCCAGGATATAGTCATCAGTACATTGAGTCCAATAATAATAATAAATATATACTATATATGTTTTTCAAAATGTCTGTAGTCTATATAAATGCTAGTCCTTTCATTCCTTAAATAGCCACTTTTTTTTTACCTGCGGTATTAAAACCAATGGACAGCACTTTCCATGCCTCTGTTATCTACTCTGATCCTATCTCATGTTTACGAGATCATATGAATTAGTTAAGAATTACAGATTTTGGTAATGTTCATACCACTTTCTCACATAGTCAGTGTTCAGCAAGCCTTCAGTTTGATCTGGCCTCAAGAGGACTGTTGCCTCACTGTAACAGGAAGCAGGAACAAGCTCTAGTAATACTCAGAAACATCGTACAACTGAGCACCGCTGATGACGGTGGGATTTTGCTCATCTCTCATGGAGATGGCTCAGTTGTCATGACATGGTCTAAGCATAAAACTTCAGTCACCTGACAACAGATGGTTGTGAATGAGGGGAGATCATCATCAACATCAACCTCTTGATCTTCGGGGGTATGTTTTTGTAACAGTTGGTCATGTATATATGCACTCAATGAATTCAAATGTTACTCATCGATACCATTTTGATGAACTGTTCTCTGGAATCCAAATGACAGAATATTTCACACAGTTTCATTAGTAAAGCACTAAGGCTGTGAAAACCTATTTTCTCAATCAGCCACAAGGTCCTACAGGGACACACACACTCTTCTGCCTTCTCTTTTTAAGTTTTAATTATTTCAAGAGAGATTTTCTGTATGTGTGTTTTTGTCTGTGCTCTTCAGACTGCTTTAAGGTGGGTGTGCTCTGTTGGAAGAAGGTGTTCTTTTGAGCACTAATCAGCATTTAGTAACTTTGAATCAAAATCTGATGGCAGTTGCTGGGCTGTTGCTTATATTGCCAGACTACTGTCAATCAAATGTGATCAAACTGCAACCACACAGTGCTGATGAAGCAGATTAGCTGAGTCTTAAACTGAGGGTTAAACTTTAAAAACATAATACATAAAGATGTTTTTTTAGAACGTTAACAATGATTGTTGCTTATTTTATTATGAATATGTAATGCTATAGAGGATTGTTTAAGATTTGAAATCAAGTTTTCAGGATCTTTAAAATATTGGTACAGTAGCATACGGTAAAACAAGGTCTGCCAACCAGGTCAATTTAGCTTCAAGCACACATTATCTGACTTTTTCTGCAAGAGGCATTAATTAAATATCACTCAGGTGTAAGGAAATTATCATTTCACTATCAACCTTGATATGAACTGCAGACCTGTAAAATGCTCTCTCTTCTGTGTTTCTCTGTCTGTCGATGTTTCCATGTGTATTAGGAGTGCAACAGGTGAGGCTTGGCATGAGATCATGTTATCATGTCTGAGTCACCGAGCCTGTGACGAGCGATCAGGGTCCCAGGGGAAGGAGTGCGGCAGTGATTTTGCCTACTTCTACTTTGTCTCCTTTATCTTCCTCTGCTCCTTCCTGGTCAGTACTGAAACACACCAGCACGTAGCCACTATAACTGCAAGCCTGTGATTTATTCTGTCAGGTCACATTTGCCTAGTTCTTGTTAATTTTACTTTTTGAAAACATGCATTTGAAAGAAGATGCTTTTTTTATACATCTCACTTCCAAGACAGGTGAGCTTTGCTACACATTGAGTTTCAAAAATCAATGTTATAAAGTTATAATGTTATATATTATTTCAAAGGCAGCTACATATGGCCTACATCATTGTGAAATTTTCCGGACTCAGTCAGGAAGATCCTAATGTGAAGCCTTTCATTCTGCTAATTCATAATTATTACAATGTTTGAAGTTCTAGTCATGCAAGTAAAGAGCACGGTCTAGCCCTGCTCTACATGAAAAGTGCCCTGAGATAACCTCTGATATGATTTGGCACTATATGAATAAAATTGAATTGAATTGAATTGAACAAGTAGCATATCTAAGTTCATCCAAATGTCCTCAAGAAATAAGTGGTGCTAGAGGTGTGGAGACATAGTCATTACTTGCAGGGCTAATTAATAAACTACTATTAACTAGCTAGCCAGCTAACCAATAACAAGTTAGCCAGCCAGTCACATGCTAGCACCAGTCAGTCACAACAGCTCTTAAAGCTAGCTAGCTCACTTAGCCAGCTGGGAGAGCAACTTGGCTTGCTAAAGTTTCATCACTAGTTTAATCACTTTATTCAAGTGGCGTCAGCTCATCATGCCAGCGCTGTTGAGATGAATTGATTTCACTCCAAAATTACAAAAGTACTGTTTTAAATGTTAATGCGACCAGCCCAGAACACAGGTGTAAACTCAACATAATGTCTGTGTTGTAGATGCTGAACCTGTTTGTGGCTGTCATCATGGATAACTTTGAGTACCTAACAAGAGATTCCTCCATCCTGGGACCTCATCACCTCGATGAGTTCATCCGGGTTTGGGCCGAGTACGACCCAGCTGCGTGGTATGTTCAAACCTCCCTCTGGGCCCCAGAAAATATCATACAAAGAAATGTGGAGGAAATAGACACTCTAACCTTACTCTTCTCTTTCCCGTTTGTGACTAAGGTGACTTAATGAGGCTTCATACACAGGCCTCATTCCTGTACCTTGTTCTATGCAGTCAGCCCACTGATGATCATTGTTTTACTTTAAGCTGTGCTGAACGTTTGTTTATTTATGTGCTTGTTCTTTTCCACAGTGGACGGATTTCCTATAAGGATATGTACAATTTGTTACGTGTTATCTCACCCCCCCTTGGCTTAGGAAAGAACTGCCCTAATAGGGTAGCATACAAGGTTTGCAAATACTAGACATTTCCGTCACTAGGGTGCTTTGTGTACCTCTATACCAAGAAACTTTTAACTGAATGGCTGTGCACCAATGAAATCGCCTTTAGTCTAGCACTTGCCCCTCCAAACTGACTGGCTTTGGTTGATGATGCCAGAGTGGAAACAAAGCTTTCAAAGCCACGGCATTGTCCCAACATGCCGCCTGCCATGCCTACTTTCTCCTGTTTATAATGTTTAGATGGCAGACATAACTTACTTACCATTGTTATCAGATTCTAAAGTTTTTTTTTTTAAAGTATTGAAAGAAAAAGTCTTGAAAAGTCTTCAAGACTTTAAAAGAAAAAGCACCCTCAAAAGTTATGAAAGAAATGTGTACACTACATTCAGATCTTTAAAACACCTGAATAAGATCAAAAGTCTCATGGAGAATATGATTTTATTTTATTTTTAATGAAGACGTATGCTAGAGGAAAGTCAGGCTATGAGTGAAAGCCCCAAACCAGAGCTTGGGCTGGAATTGAAACCTTTGTTTCTGTGTACCCTGGTTGACATACCAGTGGGATGTTTGCAAGCATGCCGAGTCAAACATCCCCGTTACAATGCTGTCATTTCTCTTCCCTCCCATCAGCATCCTGTGTGTTGGGTAAACCCATCGTCCTTTCTTCTCTTCCCTCCTCCCCTTTCCCACCAAACTCACTCATTACCATCCCATGTTTCTCTCAGGGATCCTGAGCTCCACAGCGATGCATCACCGTGCCCCAACAGTGGCCGAGGATGGCATCCACTTTACATCTCACTTTAGGAAATCTATTAACAACAGATTTCTGTTTTTCCATTATTCTCTTGTTTTGTTGATTTCTTCCCTTTGTTGTTCTCCTCCTTCTCTAACTCCCCATCCTTCTCTATTTGCGTTTTGTTTATTTTTGATTTCTTTCCCTGTGAAGTGGCCGTATCAAGTACCTCGATATGTATCAGATGCTGCTCCACATGTCCCCACCCTTAGGTTTGGGAAAGAAATGTCCGCCAAGAGTCGCCTACAAGGTAGACCCTCTTCTTCCTCTAACTTCTTCCCTGTGATCCACATTTTTCTTGCACTGGCGTGAACTTAAGCCAGTGTCTGTGCTCTGCAGTGGTCCCTCGTTTCTTCACTTTATTTTTGCTAGTGCTCAGATATTTTTAGTGTAAGCCCCTTCTCCATCTTTACTGTCTTTACTGTTTCTTTGAGCATAGCTGCTTGTGTAGGATAATCCCCATCACTAATGATAATAACATAGAGCTTAAATAAAAAGACTTTAAGACATGTTAATTAAGATATATTATGTTTATGGAGGAAACTTGGTCCTATGTCACTATTTCCTTTGAAGGGTATGCCTGAGTTGGGGTTTTATTTTGTGGAGCAGTGTGTGTCCGTGCGTTTGTGTGTGTGTGCGTGCGGGTGGGTGTGTGTGTATGTAGCTTCTGTTGCTTTTCTGTGGAAGAAATTCTTTCTATGTATGCTTTTCACTTTGTGGTTCTGTCTTTGCTACCTTTTCCCTCTCATTCTTTCTCACATTTCATCTCAGTCTATCCACTGTCAGAAATGTTTGTGTGTGCGTGTGTGTGTGCTAATGTGTGTGTTTGTCTGTGTGTTAAAATGTTATGATGCAGAGCATTGAGAAAAGTATGTCACTGTGATTTTAATTATTTTTATTTATTTATTTTTTACTGAATATTGATTGATAGAATCGTGAAATACAATCCATTTCTACCTGATATTAATATGTGATTGGTATGTGGATAACTTATCTGAATCAGGAAAAACACATGTTAATGCAGGTGATCAATGGTGATCATCATCATTAACATGTAGCAGTGGTCATATTGTGATCAGATCAGATTGACTAGTAGGGTAGCAGGCTTCCTTACTGACTATGATTAGCTCCTTACAGTACAAGTATCATTAGCCTAGTTAGCAAGGCTACATATAGATGCCTTCCATGCAATTATTATGCATATACCAGTTTTAATCCAATTAAAGCTCACTGGGTGCATATGCCAAAAATGTTTTCCAGGCTTCCTCTGGCTTCCACTTTTTTGAGGCCATAGCGTGTGACCATTAGAATGGCAAGTCAAATGATTTACTGATAAAGCTCTTTGTGACTTTTTAATTTTTGTGGACCTACTACCTGATTAAATTCTGATATTACAAAGACTCATTTGTTTGTGATGTTCAGAAAAATGTGTTCATCATCTTACAACCTTTCCTTTTGTAACAAGTGTATATGGAACTTAGTCTTTCAGGGCCAGATGATCAGATGTCATTATGTGATACCAGGTTGAGGTTGTATTGAGTCCATGTTGAAAGAATGTTGCATATCCACAATTTTTCAATTAGGCTGTAAAAATGTTTACAAATAATGAAATTAAGTATATTAAGTAAAATTTATGTTATCGTTCACCCTGAATTTTTAGAAAACTATTTGTATTTTTGAAATTTCTAGCTGCCAGTATTGCTGTCTCTCTAATTGGCTATGCAGCTTGTGGTTGTGTATGTATGTTTGGGTGAATGTGTGACCATATGAAAATTAACATGGTTGTACATCTATGTATTTGAGTGTGTGTGTGTGTGTGTGTGTGTGTGTGTGTGTGTGTGTGTGTGTGTGTGTGTGTGTGTGTGTGTGTGTGTGTGTGTGTGTGTGTGTGTGTGTGTGTGTGTGTGTGTGTGTGTGTGTGTGTTTGCCCCTCAACTCATCCCCGTCTCATTCTGGCTCTGGTCTTTCTTACTATCTGCACTGCCACTGAGAGCTCATATATATGAATGCTTTTTGTGTTAAGGGGAGCTCAACTCTTTCAGCAACAATCCCATATCATTCTGTATGCATCTAGAGGTGCCATTAGTCTTATATGAACCAAGTCTTCCTGCTAAGGCCACCCAAGCTTGGTGGAATGGACACATTTTATTGCTAGCTGCCATTATATGTGTAGAGCATACTCAACTTCCTCAACTCCAAGTTGATGATTGTTAGGATGGCAACCACAGAGTCGAGCTCCTGCGACTGCCGAGGCACCTTCATGGTTATGCGTTACATGCCTTCTCTCACCTTTTTTTCGGTCAATGTCAGTCTTGCACCAGTGCACTTTGACTTGCAGCGTAGTGCATACTGTAGCGAACAGCAGTGAATGTGAATGTCTAGTTTGTCTCCTCTGTACGTACTTGTAGAGAAGGCTTTTTGTGGGCTGAACTTAGTCACAGTAACATTTTATCGATATGGCCAAACTTAAAACATTAAACAAAATTGAGCAAAGCACCTTTATGTTAAGAGAATGAATCCATGGAGGGCATTTGATCACAGCAGCACACAGATTGATTTCTCTGGGTGGATTGTATCTTCTGATTGGGCTGTTTGTTATTACTTCGTGATCTAATATCTATCCATCATCACTCATCTCCTCTTCTCAGCGTCTCGTCAAAATGAACATGCCCATCGCTGATGACAACACCGTCCACTTCACCTCCACTCTGATGGCCCTGATTCGCACTGCCCTGGAGATCAAACTTGCCTCAGGTCAGAGAAACACAACACATGATTACAATAGAAGACAATATAAAGGACTAGAATAGACTAATGTAAAGGCTTCTCTCTGGTTTCCCATCTCAAAAATTGAAGTAATTGTAGGTGAGCTGAATGCTTGAAGCAATGGGGAGCCAATAAAGGGATACTAAAATTGGGGTAACGTGTTCTCTTCGCATTTCAAACCAATGGAAAATGGCTCAGATGCTTTACTATTGTGTACTACAGTGAAAAGTTTAATTTCCTTCTACTTCTATTGTCCAATAAACTGACTTAAATAAATATGATGTGCATATGATACTGGTTGAATATTTAGTGGGTCACCATTTTAACTACTTTACCAAATAAAGCCAGTTTTTTGCAATGCACCTCAAATACTCCCAAATAACTGATAAAGTAGAAGCAAATGACAGATGACAAATGTCTTAAAATGTCTTCAAACTCCAAAATTCATCTCACTGTAGTGTTATGTGAAATGCCACCTTTAGCAGCCAGCCAGTCCCAACCAGATAGATGTGACAGATGTGTTCAAGAGCCAGCTGCTATTTTTTGTTGTCAGAGATGGAAATGAGCAAATGTAGTTTCCATTTGGGCACATTACACGGCTTGTGCTGTGCTGGGCATGTCTGTTGGATTCTCTCTCCTGGCTTCACTGCCTCTATCTGCATATTTAATGAGGATTTCTCTATGTGCCTCGTCTCAGGAACGCTCCTGTACAACATTTCTAGCTTTGTGTCCTAGATCTAGATTAAACTCCTTGGAACTACCTGTTTGAATGAAGGAGGTTAAAATTCTGTCTCTCTCTCTATGGATTTCTAGGTATGGTAGCCCAGCGATTATCTGACGCTGAGTTAAAGAAGGAGTTGTCCACAGTGTGGCCCAACCTCTCACAAAAGACCATGGACCTGTTGGTGACGCCACATAAACGTAAGCATTTGACCATCTACATTTTGATCTTTCTGGTCGAGCTATGTTACACAGTCAACTAAATATCTCAATCTCCTGAAAAGAAATTTTTTATAATGTAGAATGACAAATACTGTAAATTAAACCTGAGGGGACATTATCTTCTCTACATATAATGTCTTTGCTTTACTGAGCACTAACTAACAAATTAAAAAAAACCTTCTTAATGTGAAAGTTCAAGTATAAATTGTCACACCATACCTAATCTTTTTTTCTCACATTCATAAAAGATAGTACATTATTAAGTAATCAGCTTGGATGTCTCAGGGTTATTATTGTATCAAATGAGTAAAGCCAACACAGAGATGCCGAGACAACAATAGAGCCGAAGCCGATGCAATCTCTCATTCAGCATTTTTTTCAGTGGTCTTCCACAAAAAAAATAATCATGTTCCTGGGGTTTACTTTCCATATTCTAAGACAAATCAGCTCCAAAATCAGCTTTTCCCAAAACCAAAACTTTAGGCTTACAAGACCCAATTTGTTTCAGAAACCTACTGTATGAGTGACAGATTTCCGATTGAGGCTTAAAGATATAGTATGTGTATGTAGTGTGTGTGTCTGTGTGTGTCTGTCTATGTATGTAAGCCCAGGGCCCGTATTTATCAAAACTCTAAGAATCACACTTAAAAGAGACCTCTGCTGATTTACCATTACACTCCAAAAGCATTGTCAGACTCACAATGGACATGATCAAAATCGATGCAGCAGAACCAGAGATTTCGTCTTTTATTCCATGCATTCTTCTACCTTGTTAAAACCTGGCGCCTACATTATCCACATCACAACATGACCGCTGACAGTTTGGTTGGCGATTCAGGTGTCTTATGCTAGTAGCGGCTAATGTAGCCTTGAGCTCCAAGCCTTAAACAGAGATGGGGAGCAGGCTACAAAGATCTGGTAAATCCACTCCTTTCTAACTCCACACCGCCAGATTTTTTTATTTTTCAAACTTGTAGTCTTCAGCCACAACTGACACTGACTCAAGTGAAATCACCTGAGGACATTTATGAGACTTCACACAGCTGTAGACACAAAAAGCTTTATACAAGTTCTTTCACATATGTAATAGTACTCCCTAACACCTGGAAATAAGTTGAATAAAATGGAAAGAGTAAGAAAACTAAATTCTGCTGGTTTTAGATGAGGAGAATCGGATAAATAATAATTGTTTAGTACCATGTTGATAATTCAGACAATGAAGATGCATGGAAAGTGACTGCAAACAAAATTAAATGTCATCTTTATTCCTGTTATTTGCACCCTGCTAAAAAAAAAGCTGTGTAACATCCAACAAATGTAGCTAAAACTACCATAATCTGAATTATACTATACATATTGCTTCAGATAATGTAATAAAATCCATAATGACCAATGATATTTTGCCCAGTCTTTCTCAAACATGTCAGAAAGTGCATGTTCTACCTTTGTTTCTGTGCTGTAGTCATCTAGGATCTACTCTGAACCAACTTCAGAGACCTCTGGGGCTCTCTTCAATTGAATATCATTTTTAAGTTTTCAAAACATTTAATAAGTAGTTTTATCCTTATGATTTTGAGTTTTAATGAAAGTAAAGGGTTTCTACTTTAAGTAGTTTGCTTAATACAGGCCCAGGTGATTGCACACTGTACATGTTAGTATGTGGGTACCTTTGTATGTGTCCATCCATTGAGTACATGCAAAAGACAAAACTTACTGTGCAGTTGTGAGCTTTGCTTTGGCTGCCACGTTTTGGTAAGAAGTGTTCACCACCTAACTACACAAAGGCATTTCTAGTCAGTTCTGTCACAATGCTTGTTTTTTTACCTTAATATCTATTTTAATTTTTACCTGCTGTGAATTACTCAAATCACTTTCATTAAGAAGTTTCTTTTTGTAAAACTAAACCATTAGGGAGACAAGCAGGCCAATAGAGAATTTCCTCTCCTTCCCCTCCTTTATCCCTGTGCTATCCACCTTCCTTACATTGTTTATTCTCTCCTTGCCTCCTCAGCCAATGAACTGACAGTAGGGAAGGTTTATGCAGCCCTGATGATCTTCGACTACTACAAGCAGAATCGAGCGAGGAGGCTGCAGCTGCAACAGCAACAGCAACAGAATGAATCAGGCTCCCAGGTACAACATCCACACCAAACATGCCTGCAAACTGTATACACACACATACACACGCACAGTCATGCAATGAAGCACACCCACACTGGATGCAGTAGTGCAGACCTCTATGCATGCGCCCACTTACATTGTTTTTGCACACACTAATACACACTTTGACTGTATGCCTGCATGCATACACACATGCAAAGAAGATGCTTTTGTATCCACTTGCCATTCAATGGTGGATTACAAAATCAATTAACCGCTTTCCCAATTCAATGTTTTCAGTATAAAAGCACTCACTGATTGGTTATCTATCAAAATAGTTAGTAGTAAAGGCACACTTCCAAGCCACAGCCAAAGATGAATCTGCATTTGGCTGCTGGTTAGTGGTCATTTTCAACCTTGCACATCTACTGTACAGGTGTATGTTTGTTTCAGCATACATCAACAGTCACACAGATGTACACAGATGTACTAAATACAAGCATGACTGCGAGAAATGAATATTCTGGCTCCAGTCTCAATATCTGGGTGACACTGAGCCCCTGTTGTCAGATCTGGGTCCAACAATATTCTGCCTGCTGCCTCTGAATGTCTTCAGCATGTTGCCATCCATCTCTCCTCCACAGTGCAAGGTCGGGGCTCTGTTTAAGCCATTGCTGCCTCTGACTCACATGCAGGAGAAAGACCTGCCTATGATGTTAAACAGTGTGGAGCCTCCCAGCATGCTTCAGTCCCAGCCCAAATCCCATGCCAAGTCCCAGCCACAGACCAGACCCAGCTCCAACTCCCTCAACAATGGAGGCACGCTGTAAGTTCAATGCTTCAGGAACTAAAACTTAATTTTCCACATCAAAACTAAAAACTACAGTTGGGTCTACTACATCCAGAGTAAAAACCAAGTGCAGCGTCACAGAAACACTTAAAAAACAGTTACTGTAGTTTTAGGTTCAGATTACTACATCCAGGCTAAAAAATAAGTTCTGATTTACCATATAAACATAAAGACTGAGAGAAAGTTTTACTTTGGGGCTGTAGGCTGCGTTTATTCAGACAGATTTACTAAGACAGCACATGCAGTCAGCTGCTGGACTGACTGCCAGACTGTGAGTGAAGGAGCGCTCATAAGCGTAGTTCAGCGGTGGGGTTTCTATGAAAGAACCAAACTCAGAAAAGAACATAGTAATCTTGATCACAAAATATTTACCATGGCCATGATTCATCTCCAGTTGAACTGTTAGACAGTTACTCAAATATTACTCATTGAAATGTAACATAATGATCTTTAGCATGTACAGTATGTAGTAAAATGCAGCAAAACGCTCACTTAAACATCTTAAAAGAAGGAAAAGCGTAGTCGTATATGTAGTCACATATTTCTTTTAGCTGCTACAGCCTTCCTTGAGGTTCATTTAAACCCCATCTGCATTGTTTAGTGGTCTTCAGTGGTCTCTGGAGGTGGAGAACTGACTGCTGCAAATTGAATGACCTCAGTAAATCCAGTAGAATACATAATCACCATCTGTTAATATATCTCCTCCGATTATTTACATGATCCTTAAATGCATACGCAAGAAGGAGAGAGATGCACCCTTCCAACACTCACACAAATGACAGCAAGCTGTGACTCCTGCCTTCTGTGTCAATTTGATAAATACAGTACCTGTGTTTGGGGTAGAATGCGTCACATCTGCGCCTGAAAAAACTGGTGCAAAAGCTACAGGAAATCTGGTCCTGAGACTCAGACTAAGACTTGGTTTACCACACCAAGACAAAAAGCCAAGGTCATGTTTATCACATCAAGACCAAACAGTATGATGTAATTTACCACATAATTACAACGAATATAACATAGATTTACAACATAAAAACTAAAACCTAAGTTCACATTTGTCAGGACTGACAATAAAGACAAGGTACACTGTATCTACATTGCATCTGCAACTGCCTTTACCTGGTGTACCAGGAATATAGGTCAAGTTTAAGAACATGGTCAAATGGAAAGAACGGAGACAGAAAATTAAGGTTAAATTTACCTCACCAGGGCAGAATTAGATGTTTTTAAAATTATGATTGGCTACCAGAAGCAAATTTATGCTTCTCTACTCAGCTGTGCTTAGACTCCTTAGCTACATAGAGGTCAACTAATGTGTAACTCCTTAAAACTGTAACATGTCAGGGCTACTACATTGAAACCACAACAGTGACTGCACTGCTTGTATTTTGACAAACATGCATTCAGTGATGGCAGTGTGTGATGAATAAAGGCTCAGTAAAATTCTCTTCTCCAGTAACGGTAACAGATCTATATTCTGTGATCTACCAGTACCTTTCTCACCATGATCGTTGCTCTCTGGCAAAAAGTTAAGATGACCCTTTATGACAAAGCACATACAAGAGAGAAAGCACAAACATTAAGGGAAACATGCTCCAAATACAAAAACTCTCCAAATACCAAAATGCATACAAGAGTGAAAGCACGATCATTAAAGGAAACGTGCTACAGTACGCCTGTTATCCAGTGTGTAATGTATATATAAAAATAAAGCCCCGAAATTTGATATAGTGTTCAATTTTGTTTATAAATATTTATTTTTATTGAAACATACTGATGTATCTGTACATCTAAAAACCCAAAGTCCAAAGGAGGCAGCACTGCTCGTAAACTGTCCAATAAAACATGTATATATTATGAATTCAGCTTTACCTTCAGACAGACTGGCATCCACAAAATTATATTTCAACTCTGAGAAAAATGTTATCTTCCAAAATGAATTGTGACATATTTTAAAAAGCTATAGACAACAGCCAGCGGTAAATTACCAAAGGGCTTGCAGAGATAGACTGTTCTCCCCTGGACGGCGTCACTCATCGACTGGCTGCCTCCCTTGCCAGTCTCACCTTGCAGGCAGGTCCTCACATGTCAGAGCAAATTACCAGACATTATTTAGAAAAATTTAATAAATCTAACTGGTTACTTTCGCTCCTGAAAAAGAAATCTAAATTTAATATAGGGTTAGATAAGGTACATATCTGTTTCAGCTTATCCAAACCAAGCCCATTACTCCTGCTAGCATCCCAGAGAGCATCCCTATGTATCTGGTGTAGCAGTTCTGTGTTGCATATGATTTCATATTTGCTGCATCTCAGGGTTTGGAGTATGTTTCCCTTAATTTCGCACTTTCTCTTTTTTATATGCTCTGTCCTTAGAGACCACTGTACAAAGTCAATGTAGCATTATTACTTTAGGAGTACGCACTGTCAAACACTTTAGTGTTGGGCTGGTGTAACAACAATCCAAAAAGGTAAATTCCACTCTGAACTACAAATCAATCTGGATGTTGGAGAAGTAGCATAAGTCTGCCTTAACAGTAGCAAAGTAGATCTACTCTTAATTAGCCGCCAGTGGTAATTTCCCATCCTGATCTTATATCTGTATAGAGGCCAGCAAAATGTCCCCATCTGTCAGTCAGAAATAACAAAGCTTTTCACATGAGGTGAAACATCATCAAAAAATTTACCAAAAGACCATTTGACTTTGATATCCTGTGACATGATTGACTGAAAATCTCCACAGATATGGGCAGATTATACAGATATTGAACAATATAACAAAGTGTAACATGGTGTCATGAGATCCCTACCATGCTAGAAGAGGTTATTAAAACAGAAAAGTTTTTTTTTGGTTTAATTTATTGTTTCATTTGAAATAATACTTACAGAACAGTGTGTAGCTGTATAACTTATACAACTATTGTATAGTAATTTAAGGTTTCACTCAAACCACTAAACTGTGTTTACACACTGTATGAATAGAGACCATAAGTACTAAGTGACTAGGAATGAAAAATATCAGATGTTATCAAGTTATCAAATGAAGTTCGATTTAGGACTCTGCAGAATGAAAATGTAAACCTGTTACCGATAAGATTTACACTGTCTTATTACAAAAAGCTACGACTGCTATAACACACAGGCCAGGTCATGATCACACCATCAAGGAATCATCTTCCTGGGTGATGGAGAAACCCAGGGAAATGCCGCGAGCTAAGACTAAAAGAAGCATGTCCAGGGGCCCGTCTGAGGACACACCAGACGCTGCCATCATTCAGGTACTGTTCAAAACATGGTGTGTATGTGAAAATGTACAGGTGTTCTGATGTGCTCCTGTTGAGTGTGACATGAATTTGTTTTTGTACTGATGCATTTAGTCCTGTGGAAATGTACATTATACTAAATTTACAATGTGAGCCATTATATTAAGTCCAGCATACCTATGTATTAGTGTAGGAGTTTTCAGTGTGCAAAGTTTGTGTGAATGTAGCAATAACATTGGTCTGGGAGTCTTTTCAAAGAGCTGGTCCTGCAATGCTTCATGCAGCTCTAAGTGTCAACATTTGGTTCAAGTTGTTTAACGTCTGCTGCAGAATAGGAGAGGTAAAGAGGAAAAGTAACACTTAGGCCACCCCACCCCCACACACCAATGATGCTAAAGGTCTTGTATTTGTGTGTGTGTCCAGGAGTCAGTGGAGATGAGGAAGATGGAGACCAGTGCCAGTAGTACAATCCCAGTCCCCGGCACAGGTCTAGAAAACCAGGGCAGAGCTGCTTCTATGCCTCGACTCAGTGCTGAGCTTCAGGTAACAACTCATCTGCACCACACCTGTGTTTCATTTCCAAACCTGATTTTTAGCTTTAGTCACAAATTTGCACATTATTTTTAGGCACATTTCAGTCATTTTAGTATATTAGTTTCAGTCAGCATCTAAAACTATTTGTTTTCATTGTCATGCATTTTAAATTTTGATGTCATGTTTTTGTAGTTTGTTGGGAGTTTAGCAGAGAAAATACTGTACCTCTTCATAGCAGAATGTAATGGTTCACATACACAGCGCCCAATGCCACAGATTGACTCTACTCAGTAAATCTACCTGTCATTCCCCAAATCTGGCCGCTTGAACAGAACCACTCAGTCACTCCTGTTCTTAGTCACGGCTACC
Organism: Xiphias gladius; assembly: GCF_016859285.1. Lineage (NCBI taxonomy): Eukaryota > Metazoa > Chordata > Actinopteri > Istiophoriformes > Xiphiidae > Xiphias > Xiphias gladius. Next base: position 28,156,603 of record NC_053418.1, on the reverse strand, counting down.
TGCTTTCTCCACTGCAGAGCAGAAGCTGGATTCAGTCACTTCTTCACTTAAATACTGTTCAATATCTGGGTTTAGCTTGAGATAGGCAACTTAAGCTGGCAGATACCATTACTGTGATAATATTCCTTTAGCAAATAACTACAATAAGATTTAAATGGATAACAGCCTACATAAATCCTGCAATCATTCCTACTGATGGCCTGTAAACACCACATATAGCCAATTGAAAAAATGTTTGCCCTTTTCCCCATGTTTGTCCCTTTACACCCATGTTTTGGCAGTGCTCAGAGCCCAACACACAATCACTATAGTTACAGATTTAAAACAGAAGAAAATAAGCTTCATGTATAATTTATCGTAGTATAGTGTGAGTAAAATATGAGCTGCCTTTGTAGACAATTGTATTGTTTAGGATACAAGCGTACCATCAGACATCTGTGAGACGGACGACTGAAAAACGTAGCTGAAACACCTTCTGTGTAGACACTGAACTGGCAGAGATGTTATATTACTGAAATGTGAGATACTGATTAATACTGCAACAATTTAAGCAGCTAAATCAAAGAGATGATCAGGGCAGCAGAGGATTCTGTTTTACTAATCAGGAGCATATAGTAGCTTCAGAATGTATTCAGACGCCTTCACTTTTTTTTTTACACTACTGTCTTGTAGATTTAATTGTAAATGGATACATTTTCCATTTTGCCCATCAGTCTACACTCAATAACCCACAATGACAATTTTTTTTACAAATGCATCAAAAATAAAAAATTGAAATCTCTTATTTATGAAAGTATTCAGACCCTTTGCTGTGACACAAATTGTGTCAGGTGCATCCTGTTTGCAACCTGTAGCAAATTTAATTGATTGGAGATAGTTTAGAAATGCACACACCTGTGTATATAAAGTCCCACAATTCACACTGCATGTCAGAACAAAAACCAAGCCATGAAGTCCAAGGAACTTTGTGTAGACCCTCAGGAGACAGAGCAAGGGTATAAAACCATTAGTAAAGGTTTGAATGTTCCCAGGAGCACAGTGGCCTCAATAATTGTGAAATAGAAGAAGTGTGGAACCACCAGGACTCTTTCTACAGTTGGCTGTCCAGTCAAATAGAGTAACCTGGCAGGAAGGGCCTTAGAGAGGGAGGGTACTAAAAACGCCACGGTCACTCTTACAGAGCTTCAGTGGTCCTGTGCAGAGATGGGAGAACCTGCCTGAAGGTTGACCATCTCAGCAGCACTCCATCAATTAGGCTGTCACTGTAGAGTGGCTAGACAGAAGCCACTTTGAGTAAAAGGCATATGACAGCCCACTTGGAGTTTGCCAAACAATGTTTAAAGGACCCTGAGAGCAAGAGATTAAAGATTCTCTGGTCTGATGAGACAAAAATTGTCTGGCGAACACCAGGCACTGCTCCTCACCTGGCTAATAGCATCCCTATGGTGAAGCATGGTGGTGGCAGCATTATGCTGTGGGGGTGCTTCTCAGTGGCAGGGACAGGGAGACTGGTCAGAATTGAGGGAAAGATGAATGCAACCAAATACAGACAGGTTCTTAAAGAAACCTGCTCCAGAGTGCATGCGACCTGAAACTGGGGTGACATTTCACTTTCAGCACGACATTGACCTGAAGCATACAACCAAGACAACACAAGAGTGGCTTGGGGACAAGTCTCTGACTGTCCTTTAGTGGCTCAGCCAAAGCCCAGACTTAAACCCCATAGAACATCTGTGGAGAGACCTGAAGATGGCAGTTCACATACGCTTCCCATTTGGTCTGAAGGAACTTGAAAGGATTTGCCAGGAAGACTCGAAGCTGTAATTGCTACCAAATTACTGAATTACTGAATTTGATTAATTTACAATTAAATCTACAACACAATAAATTGTGTAAAAAGTGTAGGGGTCTGAGTACTTTGTGAAGACATTGTAAAATGTATGATTCCACAGATACATGCTGGTGGTTTAATAAGACTGCATTAAAACAGTAATTAGTTCTTTTTTTTAGTTTTATTTGTTGACAGTAATTGTAATAAATTTCTTCATAATTTTGTTTCTAAAGGTTACTTTTTTCCAGTTTTATGTCTTGTTTTGTCTTGGGAAAAGGTTGTCAATTAATTTTAACTATTAATATTTATTTATTTATTTATTTTTAACCACACTGCACCACATCTACAGCTCTCTTTCAACTCATAATACCACAGTGTTTGGAACTTACTTTCTTTAGCAAGAGCACTTTTAAACATTCCTTAACATAGCTCAGCAGTCACAGCGAGTGAAGGAAAATGTTTGCTGTGCTTACATTACTGAAAATAACCCAAAACAATACTCAGTCAATGCTTTGTTGAAATAGTGTAGTGAACCATTACATAGAACATTTCTACTGAAAAAGCCTGGAGGAGCTTCGACTTACTATTCATACAATTAAGGCTGAAAAACTCTAAATGAATATATATAATATTCTAGATCCTAAGAAATATAATAAGCCCCTCATTTCCTGAATGATGTTGATATTGATCGATTCATGCATTTGAAGTGCATTCCTTTCACAGCCCATTTGGAAGAGCTGTTGTTGATCCTACTTTCACTGCAGAGGAGAGGTCTACAATAATCTGATTAGATCCTGGCAGGCCAGCAGCTATTTGTCTAGTATTGTTTGTCTCTTTCTGCCAGCTGAAAAGATGGTAGTGGCTCCAAATGGCTTTGGGCCAATTATACATGGGAAAGGAAGACGGTAAATGGGTTACTGTAGAAGTTAGACTCTAGAGTAATAATGAAAGGATGTAAAGAACAGGTGTGGGAGGTTGCATTGTTGACTTGCTGCCTTTTTTTCTCACCATTTGGAACAGAGGGCAGGAAATCCTTTAGCCAATTTAATTAATGTTGGCCTTTTGGAAATTGCCTGCTTCTGCTGGAGTATGATGGGAACTGTACTGTGCAATCTGATCTCTAGGGCCTCCAGTCCTCATTTGCAGTAGTTTATCTGTCACTCTTGCTATAGCTTTTCTTTTGCTTAATTTGAGCTCAGCTTTGCCAGGATCAGGAGATGACATCTGTTAAAACCTGTTCTCCTCTTTAAGACTCCTCTCTGTGCTGTGGTGACATGGGAAACCCCAGTAACTCAAGTCAGTCTGGCCCGTCTGCTCACAATGAAGTCGCACAGAAAGCAAAGCCCACACTCAGTTCCTTTAACCCAGGTGATATTGGATATTAAATACTGATTTTGCAGTTTCATCACCTTTTAATACAGTATCTGCAGAATCCCATTTTAATTTGTAGGGTATGCTCTTGTCTCAGAGATATCTGAGAGAGTCACAGAGGCAGCGTCCAGGATGTGCTGTAAGAAGCAGAGGGAGTGAGTACTGGGCAGAACCAGAATCAGCTGATGAAACAAACATCACAGAACATTACATGATTCTATAAATTTCCTAAAGTTTTGGACAAGAAATCAGAAAACATGATGCATTTTTTTGAGTTTGAGTAACCCACTTCAACAACTTCAACATGAATATTCTGCTCACTTACTTGTTTACTTATCAGTAATGTAACCCTCTGAAATGGGCTAATAATCATAGTCCATTCACAGTACATTTACTATTGATGCAGTAGTTGAAATACATTGTGCTGCTAATAGTTGTTTACTTTTACTTTTACTAAAGTTTAAATACAGGAGAAAATATTTTTAAATAACGAAAGCGCTGCTGACACTTAAAGCCACTGTGTGTAGGATCTGAAAATGTCTGACTTTGGCACCTACCAGTGGTGGTATCAAAAAAGACATTATGGCGGACAGCAATGCTCGCCCCTACCCCCTCTGTCCTAAATACCGATAGAGCATCAATTTCCAACAGGATTGAATTATTTCTCTAACAAAAGAGCTTTAATTACATAGGTATTGTACACAAGATGGCTTTCAGTAAAGATTTGATAAAAGATCACTTTTATCACCACAATATGTAGCTGCTGCTGATCTTGCGTAATATTCCTCATCTCTTTCTCTACTGCTCTTTCTTTCTATTCCTCTCCTGCAAAACAGCGGGGCCACTCACGCTACTCTCCAGGGATTCATCTAGCTGTACGTACACGCTGTCACACAACTTATGGTATATACTTGTTTGTGTTTTGACATTGTGCGTATTTAACTGGTCCAGCAGGGTGAACTCTTAAATCCACAGGGCCAGTATAGTAAGATCAAATCCAAATGCATTGTCTCTGTAATGCAAGATGGTAATGTCAGGTGATCACATGGACTCACATGGGTTAACATCAGCATACAACTAATGCAGTATTGATTTGGACCATGAGCCTGATTTGTGTATGGCACCATACCTTAAAGCCCCTCTGTGTAGCATTTGAAACCATCCAACTTTGACATCCTCCAGTGGTAACATCAGAGAAGACATTTTGTCACTGCACATGTTCTTACCAGCATGTGTCATTACAGTGTATACAGAGTATCTTTCAGCTATTTGCCTAGGATTTAATAAGTCTATACTGTATTTTTGATGACAGTGTATTTCCTTCTTCTGTCATCATTCTAGGTTCCTTTTACTTTAAATCATATAGTTTTTTTTTTTTTTTCAAAAGATCAAATTTCAAAATATAGTAGTAAAGTGTAAAAACGTGTTATATGTACTGTATGTAATCGTAAAATGACCCGCCAAAATCTCAGAAATGTTACAATGGAAATGACCTTGGAGTCGCACAGTGGTAGCCACTGCCCTGGTCCAGGTCAAACATGGGTGGAGATAAGAAGAGAAATGTTTTATGATGTATGTTTACATACATCTGCAAACCTCCAAAATCTCCAAATATCCTAATGGAGCATTCTTTCATCCTTTTCCTCAAAGTTTGGTAACAGCTACAGTACTTGTATACAATTACATAAAAAAGTCTTAGTTAATATGCAATTAAATTTACCAAAAATTCCAACTTTGTCAGGTATCAGTCATTTCATCAGACAATAGTAAGTTAAGACATTTTTCTAACAAATTATTGTAAATAAAGGGAGTTTGTCTTAGCTCACCTTTAATGAATTAACTCCTACTTTGGATAGAACAACTGTTCCCTTATTCTTCAATAGACTATGACAATGTGGTTAAGTCAGAGCTCTAGGTGCAGGCTGGCCAGATGTTCCTACTGCTGCAGTCCTTACATATCTATGTGGCACGACACTCTAAAACCTAAGACATGTTCAAATCATCATCTAATGCCTTTTTTGTCTTTAATCACATGATAGAGTTAAGAAAAGTCTTGTATTTGTGATGTGGAAACTTGCCATCTGCATGAGTGAAAAGGGTTAGACCCTGCCTACTGCAGTGTCTAAGTGCATACAGTAAGTGAGTAAACAAATAGTGGATTTGATGAGCACTTGTAAGAATCAGGTGTTGTCATAGTATGAAGCTGGGACTATATGAAAACTACAACTACTTGTGTCAAAAATGATTCTCAGTGACGCTCTCTGTCTCTCTCCCTCATCCCTCAGTCTGTCCCTGATGCCAGCCCTATGAAGCGCTCAGCCTCCACTGTGGCCCCACAGCGACCCCAGGAGGTCAACCTGTGTGACTACGCCCTGGAGAAACCCAGCCAGGACAGACCCCACCACCATCACCACCACCACCGTTGCCACCACCGCAGAGACAGAGATAAAGACAGAGACAGAGAGAAGAGGCAGAGGTCTTTGGATACACCTCTAAGTGGACAACCTCCAGGCTCTGCTGGTTAGTAAGCACCTTCACACACGCACAGTCTAGAGAGCACAGTATACAAACACACTCTTTATCCAGGGCCCTGTTTCAGAAAGCGGGTGTATTTAAACCTCTCGTGTTTGTTAACCCTAAGATAAGGGGAACTCTGGAGTTCCCTTTTCTGAAACTGAGATGACTTTAACTCTGAGTCAGTTACGGTAGTAACTTTTCTTCTTCAAAATAACCCTGAGTTTCTCTCTGTCTCCTCCTGCTGAGCCTGAAGAAGCTGTCTGACACAACACTTCTTTTCCTCATTCATAAAGTCCATATCAAAGCGCATATGGGAGTGAGTTAACTTGCAAAAGTCAATGAGTAATCATTTCTAATGGTGTGATTGGTCGCACTGAAGGGACATTCCTATCATACTCATCATATCATATTGGAGATTATGTGATATTTCTGAGTGAATATGTTTGTAGCGTGGCTGAAAAGACTTTCAAACATTTGAAAACTGGACTAAATGTAGTTTAAAAGTGAGTTTTTAAACATGGACTGCATATAGTCTTAACTTGATTTAATAGCATTTCAGTTACTGTATTAGAATTTACTGCGTGTTAAAATACAGACATTAAATGCTGCCAAGCAAGATTTTAAAATGTAAAATAAACATCTGAAAATTTACACTTAGTTTTAACCTATACACTTTTTCAAATGCAAAACACCAAAATCAGTAGGCTGTTACTGGGTCAGACTAGGATGTTACAATCATATATCTATAAATTTATGTTTTATCTGTTTGATCTAGATTTTCATCTTATGCTGCCATCAGCACTTTGTCCCCACCATTTTACAGCTGAATAGATATATTTTAAAATTTAATCTAACAAACAGTAGGATTTCAGCACATTATAAACCATTAAGGAAATTCAAGTCTGCTGAATAATGGATGGGGGGACTATACTGAATACAGTAGTGTTACCTTATTGACTCATTTCTCCATCAGAGGCTCTCTCACTGCTGACGCTGTGTTTTTTAAAGATAAATGTGCATTGTCACACATTAATAATTCTAGCTCCACTGGATTGAAATGGAAGCTCTTCTCTTTATTTACCCATTGCCATACCACAGTATGAGTGCTCCATTGATCGTGGCTTTTTTTTTTTCGTTCACCACACGCACGCTTAATGCCAGCTTGAGTGAACATAGTCAGAGTTGATTGAACTAATTCTGATCAGCTGTTGTGGAACCGAAATCTCTGAGTTTCCAGTCTCAGGATTAGTCAACTCAGAGCTCAGGGTTAGGCTCAGAGTTTGTTTAAACCTGCTCTCTGGAGCAGGCCCCTGAAGTCAAATTTTTTGGATATTTCAACCAAAATACCCTAAGGACTGTGTCATCATGTCCAGTTCAAAGTAGGACACTTGCTCTGCTTAAGACCTTAAAAAAGGTTGGACTTTTAGACTTTTTCTTTATTCCTCAATGACCCCTTGAGGAGGGTATAATGATATACAGTAGTTACAATTAAATAAAATACAATTTAAAAAATCATAATTAGTAAATAAAAAAATAATTATAAAAATGAAAAAACAATCACACTTTGGTAAATACCCAAGACTTAAATGTAGTCATTACTGTTTAACATACTTAGTAAGTTCGATCAACTGTTTGATATACTTTATTTAGTATTTAATTTAAAACCTAGATCTCCTGTCAAACATAAAGTAGACAGGCGTGGAACATAAATATCCCCTCTTGGCTAGATATATTTCTGAAATAAAATCGGTCGTAAACAGCCTGTAGTTATTGCACTGAGGGTAATTGTAGTCCTCATCATGTCAATCCTGAAGATCAACATCCCTGAGTCTGAGGTTAACCTGAGATTTACTGTTTTCTGGATTGATATCCCCATGATCATACCATAAGTATGATACTCGCATACCAGTCTCTGCTGGTTGCCTAGCAACTGCTAAGCAGCTAGAAATCGCCTAGTACATCACCTCAATCAAACAGTAATTTATCATGTTTACACTATGGTTTTTATACAGATTAAGTAAATGACATGTAACATGTTAATTAGTGAGTTTTAGAGGAGCTGGTTGGCAGATTTTGTTCGCTTTGGACAGAGCCAGAATGTCATCGCCTATTTGGGGGGCAGCTAGAGGTTAGAGAAGCGGGCTCGGGACCAAGATGTTGCCGGTTCAAATCCCTGGACCAGCAGGGATTGGGGGGGAGTGAGTGAACAGTGCCTCCCCTCCCTCAGCATCCAACAGCTGCTGGCTCTAGCCTTACATTTAATGAATAGATATGAGAATGGTATTAATCTTGACATCTAATTCTCTGCCTGAAAGCTAATAAGTGTATTTCCCAAAATGTTCCACTAATTCATTTTAATGTATGTAAAATGAATCATTTTATATACATCTCCTTGACTTTCCATGCACAATGCAGTTTGGTGCAATTTACATTTTTGTTTAAACTTTTGATAACACGGTCACTGTTTTTTTTCAAAACCATAATTAATATGTGGTGCGTTTCGTCAATGAAAGTTAGACCAAAAATCTTTATCTATGAATTACAAAAACTGCTATAAAATACTTTGCAAAAGAGAAAAAAGTTATTGCAAGAGTTATGAATGCAAGGTAATATGTATTAAGACAGGAATTACAAAAAGAAACCAGAAAAAGGTCAGAACAGTAAACAAAAGGTCATCACATGTAATAAGTAATCTATAAAAATGAATGAGCTTGAAAAAGTGTTTGTTGACAAACGCTTCTTGACAAACACAGTGTTAAAGCATGAGTAGTGGCCACCCCACAGGGTGTCAGCTGTGAGATCAGCAGTGTTCTCTCCGGTTCTGGCTGTGAGGTGCAGCTCCATACACATGCTCTTTATTACTTAGATAAAAGAGTCTGACAGATATGAACAGCCATCTAATTAATAGGCAGCCATTCTGCAGGGCGAGGCTGTGTAAAAAGAAAAATGTCAGCACGGGGGGAAAAAACCATTTCAAAGTGTCCCAGTCTGTCTGAAAGCTGCTGCGTAGTTTTCTGTTTCAACTGGGCCCCACCCCCAGTTGAGGGGTGGGGAAAAAGCTGCTCATGGAGCTAGTGCGGACCAATAGTGTGATTTTTATAGGCTAACCGTAAGAGCAGTATTTTTGGACTGAAGATCCTGATTGCCGGTATTCTCTCATTTTACGTTTGACCATGTTTTTGAATTTAAGTCACTGAGTATTTGGTTAGAATTTGGTTCTCTTTAGGGTAGATGAACATCCGAAATAGACTGTAAAAAAACATGAAATGCTAAAACTGTGCTCTGCAACTAATGAAACTAGATCAAATAAAGCTATTAAAAAATATACAGTGTTACATAGAGGCTCACAATATTCCCTTTTAAGCCGTGCTAGTGGTGTGGCTCTTGGGATGACAATGTTGGCCAGTCAGTTCAACACGTTGGTCCAGACTGAAATATCTTCAAATCTGCAGACTTGATGTCTAATGTTAATACTTTTTCTTCACTTTTTCACAGCAAACATTTTGACATGTCACAGTAGGAAAAGCACAGGTGTAAATAATAAAATGAACGATGGCTGAATTCCATGTAACAGCTTCAGTTTCAGAGTCATGGTATTGTGGATGCTGTCTCACTGTCACAAAGTCATGGCTTGCTGGAGAACAGTAAGACCAGAGCCATATTTAATGTTATCAGTAACACCAGTACTTTTCCTGCTGTAAAAAATGGCTGCTGTAAATAATAGCTATAGATTCATATTTCTTACTGAACAGAAATAAATGCTTTGACAAGTAGACTGGCACTCAAATTTGTCTTCAACGGCAGTGAACTAAAGTCATCAAAAGATATAAAAGTCAGAGCTCTAATAAAAGAATACAGAAACATACGCTTTCACCCTGCAATATTTTCCTCTCCACGGGTGCACCATCAGAGCCAGCATCTGACACAACTGCCTCCAGAGAGCGAGCCCACGACCGTGGACGCTCCCACGAGAGGAAACACCACCACTCCTCAGCGGATAAGCAGCGCTACTACTCCTGTGACCGCTTCTGCAGCCGGGAACACTGCCACACCAAATCTGCCACTGCTAGCTGTGCCGCCTCCCCAAGCGAGGGGCAGGAAACCAGCACCAAGCAGGTGGGAGAGCACAGGCGTGTAAAGTAGGGCCAGATCTATTGTGTCTCAGAAAGTCATTCTTATCAAGATAGAAAACTCCATTTAGACCAAGAGACACTGAACCTCTGAAATCCATTGCTGTTGCTCATAATAATATGGACAACAATGTAGACCATTTAGATCTGTGTGGAACATGATTAAAATGATGCTATGTAATCAGTTGAGGTTAAGGCCTCTAGTTTCATGGCAGTGTTGATAGCTAATTACAAATAATGAGTTTACATCTGGTATGATAAACCTCATCACTGTTTATCTGTTTGTCTCAGTTTATATCACAGTTTATAAGTTGATCTGTAACATTTCAGTTCACCAAAGATCCCTCCACCTCCAGACAAACTAATATCTGCCTCCAGCTGCTGACACAAATTTGTGGAGAAACACTCACTGAATCAGCTTAAACATTTGTATTTTGTTTTAATGGCTTATGTAACCACTTTCAATTCATCTTGCATAAAACTTAGCAACTAGTACAAAACCCGTCATTAATTAACTATTCGAATCAATCAGAATACTTTATCTGTCCTTATGAAGTGAACTGAATAGAATAGAGCTGAATGAGTAAAATCATGTCACTAAAACAAAAACTGCAAGAAAAATGTAATCAGTATTCCTCTGTGCCATAGAGCTCCATTGTTGTCCGAAAACTATTCAAAACACATCGCAGCACCAAATGTTTATTCATCCACAGCTGAAAGCAGTCCCCAACAAATGCACTATTTCCTAAAGTTTCAGTAACTTTTGATAAAAATTGTAGTGACCAGCTGTTTTAGGAAATTACTCCACCTTTTTAAAAATGAAGGTATATATTTGTGAACTATTTTAAAGAATTACATCTTCAGTTGGAACTGATGGACTATCACAGTGGATCTCAAACAAGAGCATTTTTGTATTCTTGTCCTAAATGACTCTTGACTTTTCTTTTCTGTAGTTTTTTGTGAGTTTCAAGAAAGATTCAACAAACTCTTAACTGGGCAAACTTGGGCTTGTTCTAGAGATTTGATTATTAGCATGATTAACATCCTTAAAATTGCCATATAAGGCTATCTGTTGTGGTCTGTTTATGGGCAAATTTCATTCACAAAAATATTACCAAAGAGTGAATAAAAGAAGCTGGAGGTGTAGATACAGCAGGCTGTTTCAGACACAACAATCAGTTATACAAACGTATCAAATAATGTCACCGTACTGTTAAAATACTGTCACTTCATAAAACATCTGGCGGATTGACTGACTAAAAGAAGTCTCAAAAGTGTTATTCAGATCTAATTATAACTTCCTTTTTTTTTTCAAGATGTGACAGAGCCCATTTTACTTAGATTTTTCCATTTTAGTGAACAAATACTGTTTAAATTTTAATAAATAAATTGTTGAAAACTAAGAATTAATAAGAGCTCCATTGTGAGGATGGAGAACCGCTAGCAGTATGATATAGTTTTAAAGTTAGTAGATTTTCAGAGTTCTGGACTGAAGCCGGTTTGAGACTGAAAAAGCCATGCTGATGGGTATAAGGCTGTTAAGGAATAAAAACAATTAGTTTAACTGATATGAATTGAGTGATATCTTTTTTTCACGCCAATGAGAACGAAGACATAATTGTGAGACAAGCCAGAGAACAGTAATTTTCATGCAAATCATCTATATGGCTGTTTATCACATCAAAATGCAGCAGAAGGAATAAACAAGTCAGGACAGGGTTAATGTATGTCTTTTTACCACATGTCAAAACATGTGGTAAAATGGACTAGGACTTTCCTGGCAACTCCTGTAGTTATAAGTTGCTAATTAAAAATACGCCCATAAAAAAAATAAAATCTAAATAACACCTACCTTATCCTCTAAAAAACTTGTACAACTACTGTAGGTCACTTAGTTGGTAATTTCAGGATCTTATTAGTATTCCTATAATATATTCTTGCAGTGACTTAAAACATATTTGGTGTTCTTACTAACTCCAGTTAGTTTAACATACTTTAATAACACTAATATAATATCTTAACATATTCCTACAGTAACTTCTGATACTTACTTTCATCTGTATCGTATTTGAACCTGGTGACTTTATAATGGTTTTAAACAATATATCATATAGTAACATGCATGATGTTGTAACATGATATTTTCTCATAGGATATTGTGGGTGCTTCCACGAGCATCGCTGGAGGAATAGCGTGAATTGTTATGGATAGGGTTATTCATGTTCACCTTGGATGCCCAGAAACCTGTTGTAATAAATATTGAAGAATGAAATGAAAGGATATCATTAAAACCATTTTGATTTGTTTGTGCACATTTTTTGTGCAGAAAAAATAAGAGAAATTGTGTTTGAACCATTTCTAAGAAATTAAACATTACATTTTTTAGCATAGACCTCAGGACCCCATTAACCAAATTACTTCAAAGTGCTGACTCTTTCATTTACACGTTTGTTGAAGTAAAACAAACATTTTAGCTTCAATAATTCTCAAATTATGAGCATTACACATCAGATAAATAAACTGTGTGCAAATGTGCACAAACGATGTACAAACGAATGCGTCAACTCTGGAGTTATTAGGGTGTTAATGAGGTGCTGGAATAATAGACCTATGCTTAAAATTTTAATATTTAACTTCTTAAAAATGGTTCCAGCACAAATTTTTATTTTTTGTGCATGTTTGTAAACACAATGAATTGAAATAGTTTTATGAATATCTTCATCATATGGGGTGCCAGCCTCACAGAGGTGCAATGTTTGCACAAAGTTCAGTAGTATTCCCTACAGACATCAGGCAACGTTGTTAATGCGTTGCCTACCAGGATTAACTAGTGACCATTCAGCCTGGCTTGTAACAATCACTTTGTCATGGACATTTGGAAACATTCAGTTTATTTAACAAAATTCTGCTACTTATATTTCAACTGCCTTTACCAGAGAAGTTAGCTCAGTGAAAGGCTCTCCACTAGGAACCGGAGGTGAGTCTACCTTGTTGCCGTATGATGCTTCTCCCGAGTGAATTGGCCAGCTGCTGCACACACACAACTTATGTTGGACTGCTAAATGGTGAAATGGGTGCGTGTATTTGTTTGTGGGTGTGTGGACTGCCCGTTTGCGCGTCCTGTCCAGTTACTTTCCAGATAACTGTGAATAGATTTATCTGCCAGTTTTCTGTGACAGATGGTGATGAACTAGATATACCCAAACAATGAAATATTCATAACATGCCGACATCATGATCATTACACCCAGCACAGCAGTGTAAAGCATAACAAATGGGAGATTCCATTAAGACCACAGCAAACACACACCACCTTTCCTGACAGTTTACCGCTATGAAACTAGAGGTCTCCATCAACAGTCTGCGTATAAATGGGTAAATTGTCTGATAAATCTGTTCTAAATTAAACTGTATCATAGCAGAGGTGAGCCACATTGACCAGATGTGTTTCTGAATGCAAGTTTATTGTCAGACTGCTATATATCTGCACATTAAATACTAAGATGACTGATAGGGCAACCTTAGACCAGCATGGTACAGACAGTGTGTTGAATGTAGGAGAGGCCGTTTAGGGGAAAACGGGAATAAATAGATAAACTGAATGCAGACATTTGAAGTATTACTGCAATTCCTTTGCATGCTCTTATTGCTACATTCTCCTCTGTCTGCCTTTAGTGCAGCCTCTCATGGCCTTTCACTTCTTTTCCCACTTTCTCTTTTCATCATTGTCCATCCATTTTGTCTGTCTGTCGTTACCTTTCCATTAGTGCTTCTTCTTTCATTCTGTCTTCTATGTCTTTTTTCTACCCCTCATTTGTTCTCTGTTATCTTTTGTGTCATCCCATATCACATTTTGGTGTCTCTCCTTTCCTTTACTCCCTCTGGCGACCCTTTCCCTGTTTCCTTCCCTTTACCTTTCCTCTCTTACATATTTTGCTCATCGTTGTCTTGTTTCAAATTGCTTGTCCAATTTTCATCTAGGGCAGTGGTTGGGTTAAAGGCAGCCCAGTGGCACTGAGTTCCAGTTCTAGCACGCCAAGCCGCGGACGTCGGCAGCTCCCCCAGACCCCCCTCACCCCACGGCCAGGGGTGGCCTACAAGACTGCCAATTCCTCCCCCGTGCACTTTGTGTCCAGCCAGGCCTCTCTGAGTCCTGGCCGGCTGAGCCGCGGCCTGTCGGAGCACAACGCCCTCAGGCACAGCAGTTCCCGCCACTTCCCCTGCCCTGTCACTCGTATCAGCTCCGAGCCCTTCCTGGGCCGGGGCAACGGCGATACCCTGGGCAGTCCCTACAGCAGCCTCCGGGACCAGCTGGACGTCTTCCAGGATGTGGCGTCACTGTCGCCCAGCCGCCGTGCCGGACGCTCATCTTGGACCGCACTGCCTCGCATGATGGGAGCCCTGCTTCCGGTTCCGCAGCAGAACCTTGGGATGCCCAATGGGTATCACTTCAGCTTCGGGGGCAACACCAGCCCAGGCTCTGGCGTCAGGGCACCCAGGTATTACCAGGAGGCAGAGGAGGACGAATGGTGCTAGCATGGCTTTAAACCAACCTTTTTAATGCATTTTTGAGGAACTGTGATGAGTTTTATCATCTTCTTTGAAGGCTTTAGTTTACATTGTCACTATGTGTGTTTAATGCTGTATTTTAATCCTAATTTGGAGAGCTAATCTAAGGGAAAACATATAAACAGGGAGAACACTTGAAGTGGGTAATATTTGAATGTGAAGAAGAAATTTTCATCTTTATCAAAGGGCACATAGCATTATGAAACAGAAGAGTAGACGTTTTGCCAATATCAGATATCTTACAGTAGCTATCCTTGATTTGCTTTGACTTCAGTGTTTTGTTGACACCACCATATCGACCCTCAAACAGCATTACATCATAAACACAGACTATACATTAAAATTATACTATCTCGTGACTTTGGAGGATGTAGATAAACCACCTGATGTGCTGTGTGTCATTCATAACTCCAGTCTGTGTTCCAGGGAAACAACTCAAGTTAACGCAAGCCTGCTTTGTTTCGCTGTTACGCTGCAGGTTGACTTATTTCAGCACTCTGGCACTGCACATGCTGATCTAATACATACAGGATTCTTTGGGGAGTCTTTTTAGCTAACTTTTTTGGCAAATAGCAGTTTGCAAAAACTTAAAGCAGCATTAATTGTTTTTTCTCCCATTTGGGAGCAGCACAACAAGCTGTACACGCAACACTAACATGGTATCACTTTATAAAGTTGAAGTTACCAAAAGGCGGCCTAATTACACATCCAGCAGACACAGAGCAACATTAGCATTCATTTGGAGTTGTGTCTCTTATCACCATAGAATGTAAGTGCAGTAGTGATTCTACTTTTAGCACTGGTTTGGTCTCCATCAACTCCTGAGAAAAATATCTGGCTCTTTTGCTGCTAAATGCTCCACTATGTTCACCGGCTAGTTGTGAACTTTTTCTGTTTGCTGTTTGGTGCTGAGTAGGTAGTGTACAGTGGGTTTATTAGAGCTTTAACACTGAAAATAGCTGTCTGCTGCTGCTGGAAATCAGGCTGATAAGAGCACTGACACTGAATCAAAACAGTAAAGATGTGGGCTTTCAAACCAAAACGATAAGCTGAAAGAATCTAAAATGCTCATTAAGCTGAGGGCAATTGCAGATTGGTGATAATTCTCTGTTTGTCACACCTTTCACATTATATGTACTGTACATATTTTTTTCATTGCAACTATAAAAAAAAAATAGTATAGATTCTAACTATTTGCAAGTTTTAAAACCTAACACGACCTGTTCCTTTAACCTGGTGAAATTATATTTGCAAAGACCTACATGATAAAATGAGAATATTGCTTGCTGTAGTTGAATAACCATAGAGTACCAAACAGCATTTTTGGACTTGAGGTGCAACAGTGCTTTACTCTGTCCACCACATACACAATAATTGAAGATACACATGCAAAAGCATTTTTTTCACAATAATGTAAATAAGGCTAAAGACAACACCACACTCAAGATGAGTTGTGCTCTCTTTATCAGCTGGTTTACAGACATTTGACCCTCTTCCACGTTATCATCACGCCTAGCAGCACAACATACTGTATAACAGACCATTTGGTTTTTAAGCTGTAAGTTAGTTATTGAATCTCAAAGTAGCTGAAAGTTTGAAGTGCGTTTGAGAGTCATTATGGCAGTTTCAACAGAAAGTGATTGCACTGCACATCATGGAAACAGGACAAAAAGCAGGTCAATTGTTCAGTGAAATGATAGATTAAAATGTTGGAAAACCTCAAAGACATTACGGCACTGTACAAATAGCTGTGATGTTCTTTAGTTTTGGACTCTACCATTCTAGAATTATGCCTAATCTGTTAAATGTTTCTTGCAAACTTGAAGAGAGAAGCAACCTATGGTAGTGAAAAGTACTTGACTGATTGATTTGTTTTCTATAAAAATTTCCTTGTAGATGTTCTCTTTTCTTTGTGTCACTTTTTGTATGACATGAAAAAAACAAAGGTACGTTTTATGTGAACTGCTTCCGGTTTGCCATCATTTCAGGTCTAATGTTTCTTACAGACTCCTTTGCGATGTTTTAAGACAAAGTGCCTATCCTTTTAGATATACTGTAGAAAAAGATGCAATGTCAACTGTTTTCTAATGCATCCACACTTGAGTAGATTTCTGGTTCATTCCGTATGTAGCTCTGCAGGAAAACATGTTGTACAGAAAGCCTTATCTGCAAGGAGAGAAACGATACCTACAGTACGCTTAAAAGACAGTAAATCGAAAAACGACCACTGAAAGTTGATTATTTCTCTTGTTTTTGATAAACCATAAACCACATATAGGTGTGGGAGCAAGAATAACATTGTGGAAATGCTATGAAAACTGCATAAATATATCTATCCAGTTACATTAATGACAATAACACATTTTGCATGTTTAGATGGTAGACTTGCTCAGCTACCTGCTATGACCACCTCGTAGAGTGTCTTTTTTAAATATTTTTTTGGAAAGGATGTCACAGTGTGAGCCTTACAAGCTCCTGACTTGTTTGGAATGCTGAATGTGTGTTGGTCAGCTGAAGTCCAATGGGATTTGAGGGTGGGGAGGTGTTAAAGGGTGTTCACTTTCTGATTTAGGACCCAGAGTAGCAAAGGGTGATGCAGTCTGACTCTTCATGGTTGTTTGAGTCAAGCAAGGCCCTGTGTGTGTGTGTGTGTGTGTGTGTGTGTGTGTGTTTGTGGATTAAAATTACAATTGGTAAGCATCAGTTTTTTGTTGATATATTTTCCCTTTCTGGGTCCAGTTTGTTCTTTCGTGGTGTTTCTTTTTTTCATACTCTCATGTATAACTGGCCAAAAGTTGATCCTGTAATGTCATGTCAAGATATTTCCAGCAGTTACTATACCATGGAGTTTGACAGCAGGAAATGTTACAGCAATCTAATTCATTCATATTAAACATCGGGCTTTGGTGTTTTCTGGAGCTTCCAGTTTGCATTGGGTTCAAAGGTCACACAGAAGTAAACTGTGAGCAAGCTAGAATGACTAACTTCTCCACCCACATCAACAGAAAACAGACCACAACACAATTGCATCATTAGCTATGCCCCATTTCCATACCAAATCCTAACTCTAAGCAGGTTTTGCTTATGTACAGTAGTACGTTCGCACTGAAAAAATTTTCAGTATACCCAAAGATGTCGTTAACTAAATCTGCTTTATTTTTTGTTTGCTATTGATGGAACAATGCAATACACAAGGGAGACTGTTTTAGAGAGTTAGAAGAACTGATTGCACAGAATAACAAAAGTTATTGTTCTAGGTCTCTGCATATCATAATGGGAAACCTTTTAAAAATAAACCTTGCTTATTACATACAAGAGTTCAACCCCAGCATCTCACAACATGACAATGGAGGAGCTACTCACAGCTAAAAAAAAAAAAAAAAAAAAGAAATTTAAGGCGCTAAGAATATCATCCCAAATTCGCAGTTTGATTGATGTCTGTTGATGCACATCTTATATCGCTTCCTTTTAGTTCATAATGGTAAAATACATTGATTTCTTGTATATTATCTGCAAAACAATATACTACTGAATACTGGATTTTGAGGCTGGTACCATTAATCTCTATTTGAGTTTAAAAATTCTGAAAACAGTTGTTGGCAGATATAAACATTTTGGTAAGGACTGGTTATATGTAGTTATTAAAGAAATGTTAACATTACATGACACTTTACAGTGTAAAATAAACATGTTTTCTGGTGGACAATCTATGTAATGTGACACTGTTTCTAAATGACTTCAAACATGTCCGTCTTTCTGTACTAATATCAGTCAGTATATCTCTAGTATGTACCGTAAACTATTAGTATGTTGTAAGGAATTGGGACACAGCTAATATGTCCACAAACACTCTTTTGAATGAAAGCAAAAAGTTAATGCATTTTTGCGGGGGCTTGTATAAATGTATTCCGAGAAATGTAGGAAATCCCTTTAGAACTGAAGCACTGTAGAAATAGGAGATGAGGCAGACTGAAGGAATCCTTTCTTGCGTGATCAGCTGTATAAACAGCGTTAAATACTAAGACTGCAAGTCAAGTTTAAAATTCTGTATCAAAATAACAAAATCTCATCTGGCTCTGTGAGACTGGAGAGAATGTAGTTACATAAAAGATCAATTGCAACACAAATCACTAAACAACTACTGAAATATACAGACCTATGACGATTTGATCAATACCAATAATACAATACCAATACAATGGTCAAAATTGGATCTGACAGTACTGGAGGGTGGATTTTTCCTTCAAGTTGTCCTACTGGTCAACACCTGCCCCTCCCTGCTGCCTGACTGATCTCTGCTTCCAATTTGAAGGAAAAATTCTCCAGCTGTCAGATTTCTATAAATGCATCTTCAAACCTCATCACATCATCTCTCGGTCTCAGAGCTCTGGAGGACTGTCTGCTGATGCCTGAAACTGTACTCTGCTCTGATATACATAGGCTGATTTACACACAAACAATATTTGTTATATGCAATTTGCTTAATACACATGACTGACATCAATATCAGATTGTTTTTTGTGAAATGTTGATGTATTGCTGAGCTTTTACATTAAGGTTATCTGCAACATGAGCGAAAGATTTTAACCTTTGCAGAGTCTGATTGGGTAGAAGGTATTTGTAGAGGATTTCTTGAAAGACCCCCCAGCAGTTAGAAAGGTGAAGATAGGGGCCTTGATTAACCACAGTGACACACACTACAGGGGCCAGACACAAGACAACAGAGTAGGGCTATGCAACAAGACTAACCCATCTCTCCATCCATTCTGTAGCTTTACAAGCTGGTCCTTTCAGATTCAGGCTTCAGCATGAGTGTGACCAAATGTTTTATAGAAAATGCTTTGAAAAAACATACAAAACATACAAAAAAGATGTAAAATACATAGGCACAAAAATACATAGTGTAAACAAGAAACATAATATTTAGGATTACATCAACTTTATACATATATTTGCATGCATAACATTTACCCACTTCGACAGAGTCAAAAGGAAATCCCATGACTCAAAATGGGAGGAGGTGTTTCCTGTTAGGTCATAATAAAAGGGTTTTCATAAATCAACCTTGAATACTGTCAGTGATTCTTCTGCAGATAGATTACATTAATTATTTTAAAGGTTTTGTCACTCTGTGGCAGAAAAATCCTCAAAGTACTGGTACCTTCTTAAATTATGTGGCCTCTGTATATCGTCAAATGAAACGTACCTGTTTCCAAGTCTGGACCAATCGGCAACCAAACATTAGAAGCAATCCAATCTCTTTATTTCTGCATACTATTGGCAATGTAGATGTGGCTTTTTCTTGAGAAAATACAAATGTTTGCATGTTCTAACCAAGTATGTGCATGTAGAAACGTAGTACTTTTAGATACTATGTGTTACTTTGTTGTTTATTTTTAATATTTGATATAAACTTTGGGGTTTGTTGAAAAGACAAATTTCTATTAAAAACAGTATTGAACATTGTTGAAAGATCCACCCCATGCAGCAGAGCTGGAACATTCCTTTATTTGGGTCTTGGGATTCAGTGAAATGTTTGTTTGCCTGATTTTATGTTTCTTGGCCAGACTTTGAATTCTACAATTGTTTCTACATTAAACATTTTGTATGAAGCAAAGCTCCTTGAAATAAAAAAGAATGAAATGAAACTGTCTCTGATTACTTAAATGATTTGAGTGTTTGCATACAGCTGTGGTAAACTTACATGTAATCTGCTGGATAACTGTATGAGGAGAATGTTCACTCCTCTGTTGTGAGTTGTTTGTTAAAATGTGTTTAAATCTCCAGAAAAAAGCTAGTGAGTGGACGTTGAATTCAAATTATTTTGTCAAACTACTGTTTGAACATTTATGCTCAAATTATTTTTCTTGTCTGTTGTTAAGCATATAAAGTGGCTTCAGAAAGTGGTCAGTCCCTTTCACTTTTTGCACATTTTGTTGTGTTGTAGATTTAATTTTAAATGGGTGAAAATGCCATTTTTGCTCATCAACCTATGCTCTATCCATGATGACAAAGTGAAAATATGTTTTTTTGAAATTTTGGCAGCAATTACAACATCAAGCCTCCTGGCTAAGTCTCTACAAACTTCGTGCACCTGGATTTGGGCAGTTTTTCGCATTCTTCCTGGCAGATCCTCTCAAGCTCCGTCAGATTGGATGGAAAGCATCTGTGAACTGCCATCCTTAGGTGTCTCCATACGTGTTCTATGGGGTTTAAGTCTGGGCTTTGGCTGAGCCACTAAATGGCAGTCAGAGACTGCGAGTCGAGCCACTCCAGCATTGTCTTGGCTGTATGCTTCAGGTCATTGTTGAGCTACAAGTCTCAGCTTTTATGCACTGTGGAGCAGGTTTTCTTAAAGGACCTCTCTGTATTTGGTTGCATACATCGTTCCCTCAATTCTGACCAGTCTCCCTGTCCCTGCCACTGAGAAGCATCCCCACAGCATAAAGCTGCCACCACCATGCTTCACCGTAGGGATGCTATTAGCCAGGTGAGGAGCAGTATTCGCCAGACACAGTGCTTGGAGTTCTGCCCAAAGGTCATTCCGTAGAATCAGTGCCTTTTGCATTCCCAATAAACAATCAGCCATAAAATTACTATAACAACAAACAAATATGTAAATTAAAAATATATCACTATGCGTCCTCTCCTCAATATAAAATCAAATTTAAGTTAAATAGATATCGTTTTAAATTCCCTTGCTATCTTTTGACTTGAGCAAAAATGTAAGCAACACTTATCACACAAGTATGATCTTATTGCTAAACTGTGTCTGTTGTAAATATATATGTTTTTTTGGGAAAAAAAATTATCGGTGTCCCCCGATTTAATGGCAATTTACAGGAAGTTACATCATCTACGTGCCAGGAAGCCAACAGTTCAAAGACATGTTAGTTTCTCTCATTGCCAATGTACTATTTTTCATGTTTTTTAATGTTTGACCAAGGGGGACAAGCATACATTATCAACACTGTTACCCGATTTTAACAGATAAATCTAAACACTTATATATTTTTTTTAATTATGGTCAATATCTATAAGCAATAAACTGTTAAAGTATGTAGCATGTGTTCCTGAGGGGTTGACCTTTTAGCTAGCAATGAGCAAATTAGTTTGAAATTGTCAACCCTGTTACTTTTCAGAGTAACAGGGACATAGATCAGTGTTTTCCCTAGGTTCGTTGTCTTTGAAAGTTAGCCTTATAAAATTAAAACATTCCTAAAGGTTATACCAAGGTTTATACCAAGGTTATATGTGGTATTAAACAAAATCAGTATCATTAAGTGAAGGTAGTATATGAGCTTTGGTCACACGTTCAGTATAATGGGATAAGTAATGCAATGACCTTACTGTGATTATTACTTACATACATACAGTATGCAGTCAGGGTTTAGTTACTAGAGAGATTTAAATCAAATCCTTAACATGTGATTGGATGTCTTTGAAGCAGGCAGGGTTTAGTGAATACAGTGATGCAATTAGTGTAGAAAGGTTTGAGTTATTTCCCCTCTGTATATACTGGGTACAGACTTTGAAATGTATTTAGAGTATTTCGAGTTTTGAGTATTGCGCACCTTTCAGGCCGCAAGAGTGCAGAACACACTAATATGCTATGCCAAGTGGAAGAATATACATCATTATCTTCCAAAAATATTAAGCTGTTGGCTACATAAAGATGTTAAATTATGAAATCAAGAAGTGTTTTACTTAACTTACTGAGGTGGTATCAGCAGCAAGTGGGTTGAGTAAAGTATACAGGTTTGTAGTACTGAACAGTCTCAGCAGCGAGTGCTTACAGCTACCGTTAAGCCCCAAGGGGAAAATACACAGTCAGTCACCCTGCACCGCTTAAAGCTAACTTCACACTGTACTCAAGTGAATTTGTAATGCTAATAATGTGTTGGTAATGTATAAAAGGTGAGCAGGTGGGAGAACGTGAAAGCTTTTGTCACTGTCAGACTTTAAAGTGCAGGGATACAACTATTTCCTGGAGGCGGGAAATATTTGGTCACTCATTTTGGGCCAGCATTAGATGGGCATATATTTGTCTCAATATTATTTGTGTGAATAGATCAACAATCCGCACGTAAATTTGTAATCTGTAAATATAAAACCCCTTCCACAAATACAAAAAAAAAAAAAAGATTTGTAAACGCACAAAAATATTTTGCAAATATAAAACAGATCTGTAAATACACAAACAAATTCCACAAATAAAAAAAGATATCTGTGAATATATTTGATTAATTTACTAATAAATTAAAAGCATTTGTGAATGTCTTCGAAACATTTACAACTTTGGAACAGGCATTTGTGAATCCATTTTTTATTTATGAATCGAAAAGGCATTTGTGGATCTCAGGTCTACGCTTTTGGATTTACATTTTAAACAAACTGATTTTTGAGACAAACTTTCTGCCAGTCAAGTGAATATCCACTTGTATCCCTCAGCCATTTTCGGAAAGCATGTACTTGCGTGCAGACTACCTGATTAGTTTCATATGGCTTCATAGATAAATACAGCTGGGTGTCAACTGTGAACCAATGAAAATTTATATGCTGCTTTAAAAATATTGCCCAAAGGAAGCATATATTGGGTGAAAAGTAATAGCACAGAAACCTGTGGAACTCCATGACTAACTTTTCTGTGTATGGAATAGTTATTGTTAACATGAACAAACTGGAATCCATCCAGTAAATATGACTTAAACCAGCCCAGTGTTGTTCCTTGAATCCCAATGACATGTTCCAGCCTCTGTAATAAAATCTTTTGACCAGTTGTGTCCAATGCAGCACTAAGATCTAGTAGGACAGGTACAGAGATAAGTCCATTGTCTGAGGCCATGAGAAGATCGTTGGTAACTCTAACAAGTGCTGTTTCTGTGCTATGATGTACTCTAAATCCTGATTGAAAATCTTCAAACACACCATTTCTATTCAAATAATCACATAATATGTTTGCAACAGCTTTTTCAAGGATTTTAGAAATAAAGGGGAGGTTGGATATAGGTCTATAGGTGGCTAAAACATCTGGATCAAGAGTAAGCTTTTTAAGTAGAGGTTTAAATACTGCAACATTAAAAGCCTGTGGTACATAGCCTGATTATAAATAGATCAGATTTAATAGGGAAATGTTAATTAAAGGTAAAACATCCTTGAACAGCCTCGTTGGAATACAGTCTAAAAGACAAGCTGATGGTTTAGATAAAGAAACTGTTGAAGTTAGCTCAGAGAGATCTATGGGAGAGAAGCAGTCTAAATATTAATCAGGTGTTACAGTGGATTCTTATGATCCTGTACTGAACGATGCATCTGTGCCAATTGTGGGAAGGAGGTGATGATTTTTTCTCTAAAAATTATTATCTTATTTGTAAAGAAGCTCATGAAGTCATTAGGACTGAGAGTTAAAGGAATACATGACTCAATAGAGCTACTACTCTCTGTCAGCCTGGCTACAGTGCTAAAAGAAACTTGGGGTTGTTTTTATTTTCTTCTATTATTGATGAATAATAAGTGGTTCTGGCATTTCAGATGGATTTTTTATATGTTAATAGACTTTCTTTCCAGGCTAGGCAAAATTCTTCTATATAGGTGGAATGCCACTTCCATTCTAGCTTTCGTGATGTCTGGTTTAAAACATGCATTTGTGAGCGAGATCTGGGAGACAGCCTCTTTTGATTCACTACGTATTTTTTAGAGAGTGATAGCACTGAGTGTTGTTTGGCATGGGAAAAGGTTTCATTTGAGCATTGCGGGGAAACATTAAGTGGGGTATCTGGGGGTCCTACCCCATGAAATATTGAGTGTCAAACACTTCATTTCCTGCATTCTCATGAATTTTTATGTATCAATTTGTGCCTTTTCTGCATCCATTTATGGAGGAAATGTCTTTATATGTAAAGGAAAACATTCAGGCACCAGATGACAATTCAAAATATATTGGAATATATAATGCAGTAAGGCTCTCAGGCATTCTGTTCTGCTTTCAAATACTTATTCTCCTGTAGATCAACTTTTCTCATTTAACATTATCCCTGCTGAATCAACACACATATTGGCACGATTTACTCTTCTGTCCTCTTTTGTGTCTTTTGTATGGGGAAAGTAACCTTTTTAAGTGTACATGTCATACCTATTCACGTCAAAGATAAATTATTAGATTATAATTGATTTATAAACCCCTGGACTTTAATAGCTCATATTGGTTTCAGCAAGTTTTTTGCTCATGTTCAAAACTTTCTGCAAATTCAAAACATACTACACTTATCTGTGTTTTGGAATAATTTTTTGGAATCATGTACATCTCAGCTATGTTACTGAAGATGACTGAAAACAAGAATACAACACATTTTGGCCATAACCAAGTAACACATTGATCAAATCTGTTAGAGAAGGAGACATTGTTAAAGCCTCTAAATACTTCTGGAAAACAAAAACCTTGGTTTTCGTTTTAAATCTAAACGCAAGCTGTGACAGTCGAACTTACAAGAAATCACATCTAATCACATCATAAAGGATTACTCTAACAGTTCCCATACTGAGCAAAACTGTTTTATTCTTGTGCTTTTGAAAGTACAAAAAGCATAATTCACTAAGTACTAGTTTGCAAAACAAAACTTTTTTCTTTTCTGTTTCCCAGTCCTTTACAGAATTCTGAGGGAACATAGTTAGCCTCAAAAAGCCAAGCCATAGGGCATTTCATAAAATGATCCAAAGGCCTTTTTGCATCTGTCATTAAAAGAAGTAAATTCTTCACAGATCTTTTTAACCCACAAGGTCGGGTTTAGCCTTATGAATATGACCTAAAGCAACATGATCAACCCTGTCCCATTGTAGACTGGAGCCACGTCTTGAGCCCCCTGAGGGGACTGAAGCTAGAAGCAACATGAGGGGAGCTTCCACAAACTACTAACCTCGACTGGCATTTGCCATAAAATTCAACTGTCTGCACTGCCCATCCAAACAACTGTTCTGACTTCCCCAATCAGCCCCGCAGTTACCCAGTCTCTTCCCACCTGTTCCTCATTCCCCAATCAGCCTTTCACTATTTATACCACCCCTTTGTCCCTAGTCTTTGTAGGATCTTATGATTTCCCTTTGTTCAGTGTGTAGTTTCAACTTGTTCAGCTCGTCTGTCTGTAAGACTGTTTTTCATTATTAAATGTATCTTCTCTGAATCATCCTGTCTCTGAGTCTGTTTTTGGACACCATCTCCCTTGCATTTGGCTGGTAAGACTCAGTTGGATCATCACTCAAAAACTTTGAGGACAGCTGTCAGGTTGTCAATCGATTTCCCCTGCACTGACATGTTTACTATATGTTAC
The DNA here is from genome assembly GCF_016859285.1 of Xiphias gladius. Taxonomy (NCBI): domain Eukaryota; kingdom Metazoa; phylum Chordata; class Actinopteri; order Istiophoriformes; family Xiphiidae; genus Xiphias; species Xiphias gladius. Next base: position 28,130,861 of record NC_053418.1, on the reverse strand, counting down.
TGTAATCACTGTAAAAAAAAAAAAATAAATAAATAAAAACAGTGCTTGAAGCTACAGACACATCAGACACTGATCTATGAACAATCATTTCTAATGTTATGATTGGTTGTACTGATGGAACATTCCTATCACAGTTATACTGGAGATTATGTGATTGTTCCTGAGTGAAGATGATTGTAGTGTGGCTGAAAAGACATTAAAAACTGTGTTAAAACATGTGGACTAAATTTCAAAAGTAAGTTTTTGAGTATAGGTTGCATATCTTAACTGGTTTTAACAGCATTACTGTTACTAAGTTTAGAATGACTAAATCTTGAAATATTGTCATTAAATTCTGTTCAAGTTTTCACCTATACACCTTTTCAACTGCAAATTAAAAAAATCATTAGGCTTTACTAGGCATTACTGAGTTGGACTATGAGGTAAAAAAAAATCAACATACCTGCCAAATACCTGTTAAACTAATGACATTCCCATTAGCCACATTTTGTGTTAATTGCCAGTAAGCAAATGTGAGTATATTAACATGCTAAAGTAGGGTTTGTGAACATGGTAAACATTATGCTTGCTAAACATCTGCATGTTAACATTGTCATTATGCGCAAGTTAGTATGCTGATGTTAGCATACAGCTCAAAGCACAACTGTTCACCCTAGCAAAGGATTACCTAAGGGGATTCATTACAAAAAAAACAACGTATTTTCTAATATTTTTGCCCAGCTTGTATTGGGGTCAGAACATTGCAATGTTAGTTGGTCATTTTGTCACTAAATTTAGGGGAATTCCACAAGATTTACTATGGATATTCATGATCCCAGTCATTTTTATACAACCTGTCTCAAAAGCTTATAAGGATCAAATGGTAAGATAAGACTCCTGATACTGATATCCTCATCCATGTTCACATGTCAGGGATGTATTCCATGTGTCAAAGAAGTTGCAGGTCAGACGGGGTGGACACACTGTATACTCCACATGAACAACATATGCCTCCCATAAAAAGCTTCTCTACTGTGAGCTAGCTGAGGGAAAACATCCAGTTGGCCACACAAAACATGGATTTGAAAACGGCTTGAAAAATGTTATGAAAAGCCTGGCAGTTGCTGCTGGTATGTTGGTACAGAGATATGTGATATTGGTTGGTTGTTCACAACCAACCAATATCACAAAAAAAGTGACAGGAATAGTTGTGTTACAAATGAAAAAAAAGAGAGCTAGTGAGAGGAGTTTAAATCCTGATAACACATAAATAAACTTACGTTTTATCTGTTTGATCTAGATTTTCATCTTATGCTGCCATCAGCACTAAATCCCCACCATATTCCAGCTGAATAAATATATTTCAAAATTTAATGTAACAAACAGTAGGATTTCAGCACATTATAATCCATTAATGAAATTCAAGTCTGCTGAATAATGGATGGGGGGACTATACTGAATACAGTAGTGTTACCTTATTGACTCATTTCTCCATCAGAGGCTCTCTCACTGCTGATGCTGTGTTTTTTAAAGATAAATGTGCATTGTCACACATTAATAATTCTAGCTCCACTGGATTGAAATGGAAGCTCTTCTCTTTATTTACCCGTTGCCATACCACAGTATGAGTGCTCCATTGATCGTGGCTTTTTTTTTTCGTTCACCAAACGCACACTTAATGCCAGCTTGAGTGAACATAGTCAGAGTTGATTGAACTAATTCTGATCAGCTGTTCTGGAACCAAAATCTCTGAGTTTCCAGTCTCAGGATTAGTCAACTCAAAGGTCAGGGTTAGGCTCAGAGTTTGTTTAAACCTGCTTTCCGGAGCAGGCCCCTGAGTGGTTTAATATTGGTATGTAACATGTAATGTCATAATTAGCTAGCTGTTGAATGAAGTGGCATTTCCTTCATTATGAGCACCAACCGCTGGTGGTGAGCAACTCAGCACCAGCAGCTGGTCCACCCCTGCCCTCAGTGGTAGCAACAGGCCCCGATCCTATCAGAACCACGCCCCTGATCCCGATGCTGGCCCCACCATCACCATCAGTGGTTGTTGGCTCCCAGGGAACAAAACCTCATTAAAAATATCCCTCCCCACCCAGCGACAAACTATTGCCATTTGTATGTTTAATCTGATGCTGAGCCAGGCCAGCTTTTACTGCTTAAAAGTGTAGATCTTTTTCAGGGTAGAAATATGCAGTGAGGCTGCCAGGAACAGCTGAAACTTCTGCTATTAAAGAACGAATAAAAGAATCCCTGCTGAGGGAATTCCTTCTTTTGATGTGTGACATGCGGACAGTGTGGGGTTATCAGATCTGTTGTATCTGATGAAATGTTTTAACAGCAAACTGGGCAGAAAGCTGATCTGTCGGATCTGCGTTCTCCTTTCATGTCACTTCAAAGTGCCTGCCGACCAGCTAACTGACAGTCTGTTTGAGTGTTGATGAGCAAATGGCCAGTAATTAATGTCACTCACCTTTTATAGCTGAGCCATGAGCGAAGAGAGAAGCTCTGTATATATCTGCCAGCTGATTGTGTGTTTGGAAAAACGAGAATCACAAATAAAAAGTACTTAATGAAGGGAAAACTGCACTGTATTTGTACTGCAAATAAATTGTTAGAGTTAGGTTTCAAATATTACATTATGAAGCCAGAGATATTAAATGTAATGCAATAACATAATCTGTGACATGAAATTTATAAGAACGAATGTGAATGTTTCTAATCCGTCTATTTCAAGGAAAAATGTATGTAAATTATGAATTGATTATTGATTAATTGCCATTTATAAATGTAATTGTTCAAAAATATATTAACTGACAATGCAGAAGATGAGGACTTACAGTGCAACAGTCAGAAAATGTAAGGTAGTTTGTTGCAATACCCAGTTGTACCACTAGATGGTGCCTCTTACTGCTTAATGAGATGAGATTCACATGAACTTGCTGACCAACCTTAGAGGTTGCACAAATAGTTGCGAAAAAAAGTTGTGAAAATTCCATGGAGTTGTTGTCTGGGGGCTTTTCTGGTTTAGCTAGCTATCTGAGGCTCATACTGATGCCAAATTACCATCTTTAAAAGAAGCAGCGAGCAGCTGCTTGCTCAATGCAGGCAGGGATGAGTGACAGCAAGCAGAGAGCGCAGCTGTAGCTGTTGTGCTAACGTTTGGGTAAAGCAGTAGTAATGAAAAATGCTTTGACCATAATCAGCACAAAAGTGATGAACCCACCTGCTTTGAGTATAGATGCATTTTACCATTGGCAGCAAATGGTGAAAGATTTCCTGGACTGACGAAGTTGATGCGTCAGTATTTTTGCATCCCTGGGACATCTTTCCCGGTTGAGCAGGTGTTTCCAACAGCTGTACTAACATTAGTTGCAGTGAACAATGTAAGTTATGACTGTATCTATGGGTCTGTGAGACCAAAGGATGTATGTAACTTCCACCTATTCTCGAGGCCATATGTGAAGTCATGCCTATTACCCTAGGGGGCTGAACTTCCTGCACTATAAAAGCGGGGTTAGCTTCCAAATCATCATCTTACCTTGAATGCCACAGGCTGTTCCAAGTGACTAGGATAGCGACAGTCATTCTTTGGGCTCACAGATCAGACCCATAGTTATATTCATAACTTACGATCTGTTTCAACCTCACTCTGACCCCTCACCCTGACCCCACTATGATCTAAATAGTATAAGTCATACCAACAGAGTCATATGAATTTTAATTGTCCAATCGCGCTGGGTAACAGACATCAGGACAGCAGTGCTTACCAGCGCTGAATAGATCACATTAACTCTGTAAAATTTCGTAAATGTCCACAGCACAAATGTCTCCCAAAGAAACTCCTTGGTGGGGGTGGCACAACAGGAAGGTTCACTGGGAAGATGCAAAAGGAAATTATTCCTCCTATGGGCTGCATGTATGTGCTATAGATTTATTTTCATTTGAGCAGATTTTGATATTCTCTGAATGTTCTGTGTCCATCATGAACAATGAAGACCACAATCATCAAGGCATTTTGGTAATTTCATAGGTGACTAGTGAAGCATATTTTGGCACAAAAGGTTCTCCCTCAGTGCTGGCATGTCAACACGAGTATACTGCAACAGAAATGCTTGTCAGATGTTCAAAAATCCCATTTCCCCTGCACCTTTCCAAAATCTTTTCAACCCACAATCCAACATTCACACCGTGATTGGCCAGCTGTGTGGAGGTTACTCCTCTCCCTAGCTCTCTTTTTTTTCATTTGTAACACAACTATTCCTGTCACTTTTTTTTGTGAACAACCAACCAATATCACATATCACTGTACCAACATACCAACAACAACTGCCAGGCTTTTCATAACATTTTTCAAGCTGTTTTCAAATCACTGTTTTGCATGGCCAACTGGATGTTTTCCCTCAGCTAGCTCACAGTAGAGAAGCTTTTTATGGGAGGCATATGTTGTTCATGTGGAGTATACAGTGTGTCCACCCCGTCTGACCTGCAACTTCTTTGACACAGGGAATACATCCCTGACATGTGAACATGGATGAGGATATCAGTATCAGGAGTCTCATCTTACCATTTGATCCTTATAAGCTTTGGAGACAGGTTGTATGAAAATGACTGGGATCATGAACATCCATAGTAAATCTTGTGGAATTCCCCTAAATTTAGTGACAAAATGACCAACTAACATTGCAATGTTCTGACCCCAATACAAGCTGGGCAAAAATATTAGAAAATACGTTTTTTTTGTAATGAAGAAAGAAAAAGGGGTAGCTTTACAATCCCCTTAGGTAATCCTTTGGTAGGGTGGAAGGTGTATCGCTTTACTTTACAAACGCAGTCGGTCAGTGTGAGAGTGGGAGAGTTTTGGCACAGGGAGAAAAAAATCCCCTTCTCTGTCCTTATGTTGAGAAAAAGACTAACAGTCTACGGCCATGCTAGCAGCTCTGTAAAGCTATAATCTGGCACAGTTGTGCTTTGAGCTGTATGCTAACATCAGCATACTAACCTGCACATAATGACAATGTTAACATGCAGATGTTTAGCAAGCATAATGTTTACCATGTTCACAAACCCTCATAAATCAAAGCATTGAACACATCTAAATTTTGATCTGATGATGGTGCTACACTAAAAGTCAGGGGATCACCAAAGTCATCACAATTCATCTTTAGAGGGACACAAGTGTTTGAAGTAAATGTCACAGCAATTCATCCATTATTTGTTGAGACATTTCACTCAATATCATTAAACAAGACAAGGTCAAAACCTAGTATACAGCTGGACTGCCCTTTATCTGTTTGCTTCTCTCCCACTCTCTGTGCTCACATTTACAGTAATTTAATACAGTTGAATTCCCAATAAAGCTGTTCTCATTTACATGTTTTTCTGTTGTCAGACAACGCAACAAGTATGAAATAGTGACTGAAACGCGGCCCATTAAGACCACATGTTAACCAGCAGTCACTTCCAAGCCATTTCCAAGCTGCTGCTCTGCCCTGCTAAAATCCTGAATTTTTAACTTGTACGTCATCTAACAAAATCAACCTACACATTACTTAAATACAACAGCTGTGCTGTGATTTCAGCTATATTTACATGTAAAATGATCACTCAGAGAGAAAGTTAGAAGCTCATTCAAGTGCAGCTGCCATGTGGTCAGTAGTATGAGACGCATAGAGTTGTGTGCCTGGGGAGGGAAAGCCCAACCTCATTTCAATTCAATTTAGTTTTATTTATATAGCACCAAATCATAACAGAGGTTATCTCAGGGCACTTTTCATGTGTTGCTAGGTTCTTTTGTGAAGAAAATGTTACAGAAAGGGTGAGAAAATCTAGCGACAAAGGCGGTAAGTTGTCAATACTGCCTGTAACCCCCCTCATGCTACAATAGAAATTGTTTTCGTCTATTCATTTTGACAGAGCAAAGACCAATGCTGTAACTTCAGCACTTTTGCACACGGCATTCGGCATTCTGACCAAATACCTGCAAAAGTAATGACATTCTAATCAGCCCCAGCTACTGTATACTTTGTGTTTAGAGCTGATTAACAAACATAAGCATGCCAAACACTAAACATACTGACGTTATCATTTAGCTAAAAGCACTGCCGTGGTTAAGTACAGCTTTGCAAAGCCACAAGAGATCTGTAAAGCAGTTCTTTAAAATATAAACAAAAGAATCTTAAGATAGATTCTATATTTCACTGGTAACAAGAGGCCAGTACCAGGGAGTTACGGTCTCTGTGCTTGCTACCAGGGAGTCTCTCTGCTACATTTTGAAGATAGACTGACTCCCACATGCTATCTGGGAAAGCATTTCAAATATGTATTGGGAAAGAAATAGCTAAAATGAATATTGTGGGAACAATACCTTTGTTGTATGAGCTAAAAAAAAACATTCAGCAGCCTCACCATTTACTTATCTCCTGACTCCTGACCAGACCCAACAGGATTGATGCAGTCATTTCATTGTTGGATTTCACTGCCATGAATTGGCAGGTATTAACACCCTTCATTCATTTCACACTGGACTAGCTGGAGCCTAGCAGTTCTGTAACAGCCATGGATAAATGAGACACATGCACCATCACTGAGAAACTCCACAGTTCAACAGTAAGCAGGTTAGCAGCAAGTGTTTAGTGTCAAAATGTTCATAAAGTATTCAGACACCTTCACTTTTTTCACTTTTTCTTATGTTGCAGCCTTATGCTAGAATAATTTAAATTCATCTTTTCAGTTTTTCCTTTTTAATAAATTTACAAAATTTCGAAAATTCTGTTTTTGCTTTGTCATTATGGGGTATTGAGTATAGATTGATTAGGGAAAAGAATGGATTTAAACAATTTTAGCATAAGGAAACAGGAAAACCTGTCAACATAATGCAGTGCAGTTCATCAGAGTCACAGACTACATCCTCCAAAATGATCTTACAATTGAATCAACACCCCTTTAACATAGTTTTAACTAAAACTGAACACTGAACCCTTCATGAATGAGGATTTATTGCAGGACTGGTCTATTAGACTGCATTAGTTTTAGCTAGTTTATTGGCTTCCTAATGCACTGGCAAATGAGTGATATCTTCTATTATAACCATACACTTGAATGGGAAAGTGGTCTCAGACTTTTGGACCCCACTGTATGTTCTTGTGAGCATTCTCCAGTGCATCATCCAGTGGGTAAGCAGAAAAAAACTGATGATACATTTGTGTTCAATTGAGAGAACACGTGCAGAGCTTTTGCACCCAGTGTTGAGGATACTGGCCTATAGTTTCACGGTATTGTGGTATGCACAAAGCTGGCAGTAATGTGACTGATTGGAGCTACTTAAAGATAATGAGCTGTGTGAGTTGTCCCCTACCAGCCATCTCAGCTAATGATATCATGAATCTCATCACAGTTTAACAGAGCTTTATCTGTAACAGTTCAGATCACCAGTGAGATCCATCAGCCTTCAGACAAACTAATAGTTCTCTCCAGCTGAGGACAGAAGTCTGAGAACACTTGCTCCATCAACTGGGAATAAGAAAGGTGTCTATACTATGATGGTTTAGTATAATCTTTTTCCATCTGCATAAAACATAACAAGCACAAATGTGAAATTTGTTATTGATTATGTCTAATATATTTCATGATGGTAGCAGGAGAGGAGTGTTATATTAATCAGCAGGAGTGCATGAAAAACAAAATCAGTATGCAGGTGGAAAACACCATTGGCAAGAATTAAATCATTGAAAAATGAAAATCCAGAGCATTAGTTGTCTTAATTTATAATTTAAGGCCGTTTATAATATTTCTAAAATATCTGGCTTATATATGCTTAGGTTTAGTATTTTAGAGTGAGCTTAACGTACTCAGATTCTTGTAGGTAACATCACTACAATAGTTTGAAATATTCCTATGATATTTCTGTCAAAACTGTATTTACCCTTCATGAATCTTATTCATATGTATCTTAGTAATACATCTTCTGTTTTAGCTTCTCAACATTGAGGTTATTGTATTTTAATTTCAGAGGTTCAGTACAATATTGTAGTGACTGTCAGTCAGTTCATATCCAAATGCTCTCCAGATAACAGGAGGGAGTAGGCAGAATAACACACCCACATCAGGATCCCAGCCCACAGCCCACAGCCCACAGAGAGAACACGACATTTAAGACATTGCATGTAGTCACTGAACATAGCAGTCAATGCATGAGAAATATAAAAGATTCATATTAAGAAGACTTTCAGATTCAGGAAACTGTAATCATGTTTTTCCACTTCTGTTTCCACGACAGAGTATAACTCTCATCTGACAAGGTAAAACAGTAACAAAGTGTTTTCCCTGAAACGTCGCGACTATGAATTTTTTTTTTCCCTGAGTATGTGTAGTGAAAGACTTGTCTACCTGTAGAGTAACTTCATCACTGACTGCGTTTGTCCTTCTCATCCTTCCTCCACCAATGAGACGCCATTCACACATGACAGGGCTCTGATAATGCATTAAAAAGGTCTGCCACAAACCATGAGCTGCATTCTACTACACAGCCGCCTGTAAATTCTATACGGCATTAGGCTGAGTGAAGTACCGAAAACAGGCATGCATTTATATGTGGAGATATTCAATGTTATACCAAACTCATTTGCTATGGTGTTTGCATTATGTGACCAAAATCACAGTGAATAAATGTTCATGGTTCACAAGAGGGGGGCTACTATAGTCACTATGTGGAGAATTTTAATGTGATCATAAGAAAGGGAGAAAGCTGCAGTATAACCATTCTTCCACTCACTAGTACTGAAAGAATATCCAACATGCAATTTGTTTATAATTCAGTTAGCAAATCTACTATATGTAACAAATTAGGCAAAGATAAGGTTGGTTTAGGGGCCAGTGATGAAAATGTTTGAGAAGTCCAGTTACTGTACGCCATGAGAGAAGGAGACAGAAGCACAGATGGAAAGGTGTTATTTTTCCAAGCAGACTGATTGACTTGATGTGTGCAGGTGGACGCAGAGAGACTGGAATCTTGACTCCATGTGTTGAGAGAAGGTGAGAGATAAATTTGGACGTAACTCTGTCACAGGAGCCCATCCAAACAATGACAGTTTAATGGCTACAGTGTGTCCGGAGCTGCCAGAGAGCAACACTGCAGTGCACTTAAATACAAAATTCGTGATGATAGATGTTAAGACTGAACACATGGAGGGATACCTTTCTGTCCTCAATATTACTCTTATGTTTAACTTTGATTATTCAACATTAGGGCAGCTTGGTGAGGATTCCAGCAATTGCTCTGTTTCATATTTGTACCTGGGAGCTGCTCAGTACACCCTGTAAGATATCAGTAACCAACAGTAGAACTGTGTATTTGAAGTGAGGAGGTTCCATGCATGAATGAAATGAACCTCATTTTTTTCAAGATCTTTTAAATTTTTTTTGCCATTATTAGATAGTGATAGCACATAGTAGATACAGAGAGGAAACAAGAACACAACACAACAAAAGAGGGGTCCATCATTCAGCAAAGGTCTCCAGCTGGAATCAAACAGAGGACATTGCAATTAAATGTTATGGTATGCGTCTAAACAAAAAAAATTGTTGATAAACAAGGTCAGAGTCAATAGTCAGGATTCCATCCAAATGTAGTGCAAACTTTAACAAGATTTCCAAAAAATATCTGCAAAGGAAAAATTGCATTGTTAGGTGAAGAGATAATATAATTAAAACGTGATGTTAATATGTCATTTCTGCTCGTTTCATTGCATCTGCTGACCAATGGTGTAACTTTATTACTCAGTCAGTCCTTTGCTCAGTAAGGCAGCCACAGACATCTGTGTTTATAGGCCTGGCCCTGTTGTTGCGGCCAATCCAAATTGTTAACCTCATGGTGATGCCAGAGGAAGTGAGAATGAGAATCTAAGAGATCTGAACTGAGAATCTAAGAGATCTGAACATCCCATATTCCTTTAATCACCAAGACATTTACTTTATCTACACTTTGCCTCTGATCTCAACACAGAACATTTCAGCCAGTATACAAAATTTATATACAGTCATTGCGGAAACACAATTTTTTTTGTTTAGACACATACCATAACATTTAATTGCAATGTCCTCTGTTTGATTCCAGCTGGAGACCTTTGCTGCATGATGGACCCCTCTTTTGTTGTGTTGTGTTCTTGTTTCCTCTCTGTATCTACTATGTGCTATCACTATCTAATAATGGCAAAAAAAATTTAAAAGATCTTGAAAAAAATGAGGTTCATTTCATTCATGCATGGAACCTCCTCACTTCAAATACACAGTTCTACTGTTGGTTACTGATATCTTACAGGGTGTACTGAGCAGCTCCCAGGTACAAATATGAAACAGAGCAATTGCTGGAATCCTCACCAAGCTGCCCTAATGTTGAATAATCAAAGTTAAACATAAGAGTGATATTGAGGACAGAAAGGTATCCCTCCATGTGTTCAGTCTTAACATCTATCATCACGAATTTTGTATTTAAGTGCACTGCAGTGTTGCTCTCTGGCAGCTCCGGACACACTGTAGCCATTAAACTGTCATTGTTTGGATGGGCTCCTGTGACAGAGTTACGTCCAAATTTATCTCTCACCTTCTCTCAACACATGGAGTCAAGATTCCAGTCTCTCTGCGTCCACCTGCACACATCAAGTCAATCGGTCTGCTTGGAAAAATAACACCTTTCCATCTGTGCATCTGTCTCCTTCTCTCATGGCGTACAGTAACTGGACTTCTCAAACATTTTCATCACTGGCCCCTAAACCAACCTTATCTTTGCCTAATTTGTTACATATAGTAGAGTTGCTAACTGAATTATAAACAAATTGCATGTTGGATATTCTTTCAGTACTAGTGAGTGGAAGAATGATTATACTGCAGCTTTCTCCCTTTCTTATGATCACATTAAAATTCTCCACATAGTGACTATAGTAGCCCCCCTCTTGTGAACCATGAACATTTATTCACTGTGATTTTGGTCACATAATGCAAACACCATAGCAAATGAGTTTGGTATAACATTGAATATCTCCACATATAAATGCATGCCTGTTTTCGGTACTTCACCGAATGAAGGGTGTTAATACCTGCCAATTCATGGCAGTGAAATCCAACAATGAAATGACTGCATCAGTCCTGTTGGGTCTGGTCAGGAGTCAGGAGATAAGTAAATGGTGAGGCTGCTGAATGTTTTTTTTTAGCTCATACAACAAAGGTATTGTTCCCACAATATTCATTTTAGCTATTTCTTTCCCAATACATATTTGAAATGCTTTTCCAGATAGCATGTGGGAGTCAGTCTATCTTCAAAATGTAGCAGAGAGACTCCCTGGTAGCAAGCACAGAGACCGTAACTCCCTGGTACTGGCCTCTTGTTACCAGTGAAATATAGAATCTATCTTAAGATTCTTTTGTTTATATTTTAAAGAACTGCTTTACAGATCTCTTGTGGCTTTGCAAAGCTGTACTTAACCACGGCAGTGCTTTTAGCTAAATGATAACGTCAGTATGTTTAGTGTTTGGCATGCTTATGTTTGTTAATCAGCTCTAAACACAGGGTATACAGTAGCTGGGGCTGGTTAGAATGTCATTACTTTTGCAGGTATTTGGTCATAAACCAAGGTACTGTGCCATTCTGTCTTGTAGATGAAGTCTGAGACCACTTAAAAGTGGTCACCAAATAGGTGAAAACTTTGACCTGCTGGTAGCACTAAATTAAAAATCATTGGATTATGTTTGTACAAAATTTCATGACAATTCATCAAATAGTTGTTGAGATATTTTAGTCTGAGACAAAGTGGTGGACTGACTGACAATGCCATCACTAGAGCCACAACGCAGCTGTTTTTAAAAACAGTAAAGTATGTCAAAATACATATGTATAATAGTTTTCACTTTACAGGCGATTAGTTAGGTTTAAAATGTGTCTTTTGTTTTTGTTGTTTATGCAGATCAGGAGGTTCAGTGCAATACCGGTAGTCCTATTTGCATGATGTTGTGGCCAGACCACCTTTTATTGAAAGTTCTAAGAATGCCAATTTTGGAGACTCATATCGAAACAATAATGCCTACACATTGAAAGATCCTAGTGCAATGTACTACAAATGATGTTTTGAGCACAGTGCTCTTAATCAGACACACACTAGTTAGTGGAGACATGCAGAGGATCCTCTTAAAAACCACAACAGTTTCTTGCATGTTCACTTTGGGATTGTTTAAACTTTCATTTAGTAAGTATTTTTTCATCTTGTGGACATGTCCATAAATAAAATAACAATGTAAAGCTGTATAGACCTTTTTCACAGCAGACATTTTGACTTGTCATTGTGCCAATAGCACAGGTGTTACTAGTAACATTAACTAGGGCTCTGTTCTGTTCAAGTCTTCCAATAAGCCATGACAGTGTGACAGTGAGCCAGCATGTGGAACACCAGGACTTGTTGCAGCATTACTCCCAGACGATGGTCAACGCCACCAATGTGTCCTTATCAATGGACAGTCCAAAGTGTCCAACTCTCCAAATTGGCCTTTATACCAGTCTTTGACGGTCACACAACGAAGGTTTGGACCAATATACTTTTCTTTCTTTTCTTTGCTTAAAGAGTTTCATCAGAAACACTGACAATCTGTCCTCTGTGTGTATGTCACTGACATGAGAATGCAAAATTTAAAGAAATAGTTCAGCATCTTGGGAAGTATGATCATTTGTTTTTTCTGGTTTGAGAGTGAAATGAGAAGATGGATTTCAATCTCATGTTTGAATGTTAAGTACAGAGCTGGGGTCAGGATGTGGTTAGCCTGGCTTAGCATTGTCATCTCCCACCCTGTTCTTTAGGTCATGTTTTTCCTTTGTACAGTGTTTCCTGTTTTATTTTGGTGTCACTAACTCTTCCTCTCGTTTCAGATCCCCACTTCCTGGCCTCGTGTGTTTCCCGCCACTGTGATTGTCTGCAATGCCCCTGATTTGTGTCACCTGTGTCTAATTGTGTCCCCTCTCCTATGGTATTCATTCTCTGTGCTCCCTTCCCTTTCTGCCAAGTCATCTTGTTCCTTGTGACAAGGGTCCTAGCCTTCTCCTAGTGTTAGTGGTCTTGGTTTTTGTTATTCGTAGCCTAGTTTTCCCCTCTTCTTTTGCCTAGCCACCTTTCGGTTTGTTTGCCTGCCTGTGCACTGTCCTTTTTTTGTAGTAAAGACTTTGATTTTTGTGGAACCTTGAACTGTGTCCTGAATCGTGCGTTTGAGTCCCCTTGCAAACAGCAGGCCTGGCTCGATTTTTCAACTGCCAGAGAATTGATTGGCAATTATTTTTAAAAGCAAGTCATTTGTCAAGCAAAAATGCTAAAAATTGTATGGTTTCATCTTGTCAAAGGTATTTGTTTTTACATGTCTTACATGTAAAACTGTAGTAGCTTGAAGGTCTTTAGGTTTTGGACTGCTGGTCAGACAGAAGAAGCAATTTAGAGACCACCTTGGGGTCTTGGAAATATCTGATGTTTTTTAGACCAAACAATTAATCAAATAAACAAGAAATGAACCGGCAGGTTAATGGAAAAAATTCACAGACATCCCAGAAATATAGTTCAAAGCATTGGACCTCCTTTTTATGTCTTTATAAAAATAAAAAAATTAATCAAAATCTGTACAATACATGTGTTCTCCACATATATGTGTGTGTTTTTTTGTGTTTGTGTGTGTGTGTGTGTGTGTGTGTGTGTGTGTGTGTGTGTGTGTGTGTGTGTGTGTGTGGATGTACATGTTTTTCTGAGTGTGTGAGTGACTCTCCTGCAGGTTTTCTGATGAGTTCAGAATGCTGATGGAGTTGCGCAGCTCTGAGAAGGAGGAGCGCAGTGCGGTGACTCTGTTAAACTCCCAACATCACATCCAACTGCAGCTCCGCCTTGGCCCACTCTCACTCACCTTCATCTCCACCCCACACAGAGAATACGAGTATGTCTGACCCCCTGCTAAAGACACCTCAACTATACTATGATTAATTGCAGCATTTTCACTCTGCAAAAGAGAATATAGCTAAACAGCTACTGTAGAAACAAGACCTTTGTCAGACACATCCCATCTTCCCAAATCTCATCAATTACTGTGGTTACTGCAAAGTTATCATAACTGAAAGAAATGATGGCCAAAACGACAAAAATAAGACCCAAGTTGATATAAATACTAATTTGCTGATAGCACTTTAGTAAGAGCACTTCCTAATATCCTCTCTCTTCATCTATCGTCCCTCAATCAAATATAGGTTCCCAGTGGGGTCTCTGTGTGATGGTCGGCAGCACCAGGTATCACTGAGTATCTCCCCGCTGTGGCTGGAGGTGTATGTGGACTGTTCTCTGGTGGAGAGGGTGAACTGGGCCTATCCATGGCAGGGCATCTCCACTGATGGAATGCTGATGATTGGAGGCAGCCTGGAGGGCTTGGAGACCACCTTTGAAGTAAGGAAATGTATATTTGCTTAATGAAACAACTGTGCTTGACCACATATTTTAGTGTTTTTTGGTAGTAATTGATGGTTGTGCACAGATCTCTCCTGCTACTTGGTGGCGATAAAGGACGGTTGATTGTAATGTTTTCCTCTTTGAATTTCTAATCATCACTTTAGTGTCATTGTTAAGGAAAACAGACAAATGGGGCATTTTCTGTAAGTAATTCATATGTAGGAAGGATGGAAGTTTTGCTAAAGGACAAGTTGGCAGGAAACATGTTGCATACAGTGGCTACTGTGCAGACAAAGTAATTCAAATGAGTGATTTTAAGTAGCAGCAGAAGTACTTAGCGGTACCACATTGTAGAAATACTACATTACAAGTAAACATTCTGCATTAAAAATTGTAGTCAAGTAAAAGAAGAAAAAGAAGTATTAGCAATAAATTGTCTTCAGGGTATCAAAAGTAAAAGTATTCATGAGGCAGCAGAATGGTCCCTGTTACTGTATATTATTACATCAGATTATTAATATTTGATGAGTACAGGTTAGAGGTACAGGTACATCATAGGTTTTCTTAAAATCTTAATCTGAAAGTAACTAAAGTGAATTGAGGGCGTCAGATACATTTAGTATTATCTCCTTCTGAAATGTGGTGGATTTGAAGGATAAAGGAGCATGAAGTATCTCAAAATTAAATATAAAACATGAGTAAATGTTCTTTGTTACTGTCCTCCACGTTTGATGAAACTTCTGATAGTGGCTGAACTACAGTATGCTGTGATAAACCTTTTAAGGTATCTAATATCTCAAAGATTTGAAAGTGGAAATTTAATATGAATTTCAGGGTTCAGGAGTTTATTACAACTGTCGGTTTGCACACTTTTCATGCAGGGTTTTGTTGCTGTTTCATGTTTCATGACCATGAAGGTTCATTATAGCCTTGCAGTGAGAGTCTGCCCTAAGTAAGCAGCTGTGAGTGAGTGCTCCTCTACATGTTAAATTGAGAGCAAGCAACCTGAGTACTGTTCCATCACTGAATGACAGTCTACTTGCTGAATTTATCATATCCATGAAGCTTGTATGCTAGACCCAAATATCCTGCTTTCCCAGTTGTGAGACCTGAAGTCAAGGTTGCAGGGAAGGCATTGGAAAATTACAGCAGCAGTGATTTTTCTTTTTTTTTCTTTCTTTTTTTTTTTTTTACACAGGCTTGATCTATGTCCTCACCTGGCCCTCTTGACCTTGTCTAGTGTTTAAGTGGAGAGACAAGTCTATATGGTTAGAGGGAGTTAAAGGTGTGGTTTCCTGCACATGAGGTTTACCTATGGTTAACCTATGACCCTTTCTTCCCAATGGTTTCCTCAGGGTGCTGTGACACAAATGATCTTTGTGATGGGGGATTCAGACGCTGCCAGAAACCACTGTACTCTCCATCAGCCTGCCTGCAATCTACCAAACTGCAGTGCACTCTGGGTTAGTATTGAATATTGAGTTTCTTCCTGGGATTCAAATGGGAGTGTTTTAGATTTTTTTTTTTTTTAATGGTGTTTTTTAGATTAGATAGAAAATATAAAGGAAACCCTTAATGGTTGTTGGTGGGTGGATGGTTGTGGTGGGCATTAAAAAACATTTACAGGGACATGCACCAATTTTGCAGTTGTGTAATGTCCCATGTGGCTCTTACTGTGGCAAAGCTTTGTCAAGTGTGAGAGGATTTGGATTTGCAGACTACAAATTTATAACCAAGCCTGTATCAGGAACGGGGAGCATGGAGTTTGAAGGAGACTTGGAGACTTTGTCAGACAAGAGAATTCTAATGAAAGATACCATTGGCTGCAGTTTGGGAAATGCAAGATCGAATGTTGAAGGAGTTTATTTTTTAAAATAGTCAATTTGTTAAATAAGGTGTTTACACAGAGATCCAGTTATTTCTAAACAATTAGAGCAGACCTATAGACATTTTCCACAGTCTGCTGGCAGGTAAAGTAATATTACTCATTAGTATTTAAAGGAAAATTCCACTTTTATAAAACTTTGGTCTCAATTTTGTTGTTTTGGCCACCATTCCTACAACTAACGATGCATTACCAAGTAAAGTGCTGATATCTGGGATCATGGTAACAAATCTGATGGTTCAAGTAGCTTGAGTAGTCTGACAATTAGACAAATTGTAAGCAAACCTCCAGCTTAGACAAAATTATGTGGGAGATAAAATTGAGGAGAAAAGTAAAACTGTTGTAAACCTCCCTTACATTTGACCCTCTGTAGGTGCACAGACGTGTGATCAGTACTTACTTGACCGGGAAGTAGAGTGGTTTAAGATAATCTGGATAAATCCTTGTTTGGGTAGTTGATTCTTGAATTTGCCGGAATCTTTTCTTAAGATGGCTGGTGCTTACTGTTTACTCATACTTTGATTTACCAGATATAAGTTACCATTTATTTTGCTCAGTATGACCAAATACCGAGACGTCCATTCACAGTCATGCTTCTTCTCCTTCTTTGCTCATTTAGAACATACATTTTGGCACCAGGCCCCATGAGTTGTCTAACAGTGCAGAGAAATGATGAAATGGACTGTTTTATTGACATTTAGTTTTGTTACAGTGTTGTTATCATGTCTGAGTAATGTCCCCTGTGGGGAATGTGATAGTGTTCGCTCACATTATGTGCTTCCACAGTAGATCTATTACTACAAGCTTCTGCATAATAGTTCTAACAAAGTGAGGGCAAAGAAGCAAAGTCTAAAATAGGGGGAACAACGAATGAATGGCTTTAAGTGTGTTCTGGGAATTTCATTATAACATAATGAACTTGTATTTTTTCCTTATAAATTTCTTTATATTTATATACTTTCCCAAATGGAAAGGGCAGTTATTCACTAGCAGCACGTAAACAAGGCCTATATTAGTGCTCAGTGCATCACAGCAGCATGTCATGTGTGTGTTCATGTGCAAAATTGTTGGCTCTGATAAACACCACTTCAGGGAGGATTATGTTTTGGCCCTGTGTTCAAAATCCAAAAGAAAGAAATTTGGAAATTCCAAAAGACTGTGGATGATTAAAGATCTGCTTGCACTGATCTGTTTTTTGCTTTCACCACATTTAATACTCCCATTGAAACATGACTGCTTCATCTAAAGAAGAATGAATGGTGCTGATAAATTGAAAATAGGGGTTCCTCCATACTGATGTTCAGTTGAATATATATTCACTCTTTCTAATCAAATACAAATCAAGAAAATTGTTTTTAAATAACATATTAAGTGGCTATTTGTAGTAGTTAGTTGTTAAGTTGTTATGGTGTAAACAGTTGCCTATTTACACATCGAGCAGAACCAGAGCACTATTGGCATTCACTTGGAGACATGTTTGTGTCCACTTGATGAAAAGTCCAATATTCACTTTCCATTTAGCTCAGGTTGGTCTCTAACAACTCTTAAGAAAATGATCTGACTCTTAAGCTGCTAAATGCTCTACTATGTTCACCAGCTTCTTGCTATCTTTTTTTGGTGATGCAGCTGGAAACAAGGTTTGTGAGACCTGTAAAAGCAAAATGATGAGCTAAAAGAGGCTAAAAGGGCCCTAGAGGGGAGCAGCTAAGATTGCGATATTTCTGTTCTCATCACAAGTGACCCCTTCACATTACAGTCATTTAATTGATTGTTAATGCAAAAGCATGAATTAGTGCAGCATTTATTCACTTGATTAGATGATAACAGCTCTTTGGTTTTTGTACAGATTAAATGAGCAAGACATAATGTGTTAAGTGTGGTGGGTATTTATGGTTAACTTTGGACAGAGTCAGGATAGTTCTTTTCCCCGTTTCCAGCCTTTATGCTAAGCTAAGTTAAGTGGCTGCAGGCTGTGGTTTCATATGAGACTGACATCGATCCTTTCATCTAACACTCAGCAAGGAAGCAAATAAGCATATTTCCCAAAATGTCAAACTATTTATCTAGATGGAGACACATAAAAGATTCAAAACTTTTCCTATCTGTAAGATCAGTTTAAACGTATCTTTTTAAGTTTTTGAAAACTGGTGGCTCTATGAGCAACTCCTAGTTTTGTTGTATTTCTTGTACTATGAGCAAATATACAAGGACACACACATACATACACATACAGGAGCAAAATGTGAAGTAGAGGACTGGTAGCTGACGTAAAGATGGATGTCAATAACAGATTCCAGAATACTAAAAAAACATTGTAAAGAAAACTCCATAGGCTATCTCTAATCATATACTGTATTATTAGGTTTATGAAAATGTATCATTTATATTGTAGTAAAGACAACAAAAAATACATTGGCACTGTTCACAAATTGCCTACATTTACAATAAATGTATGTATTATGAGTCCTGTTCAAGTCAACTGCTGAACTAACTTTATTCATCTTTAGAGGCTGTCCTAATGCAACATAGTGCAACAATAAATATGTGTGAGTGAAAAGGTGTGGCTGAGGCATCATTAAGTGAATGTAAATAGGATTTTTTAGTTATTTTAAATGTTTTTGTCCGGAAATGGTTTAACTTGTTTGCATGTACATGCTATACAAACAACAACAAAATGCCATGAATTGAACATGGTGGGTTTTGGGTACAGATGATCTGAAGATTATATTCTCTAACCGGGAAAAGATTATCTGACAGTAACATGAACTAGAC
This sequence comes from Xiphias gladius, assembly GCF_016859285.1. NCBI lineage: Eukaryota > Metazoa > Chordata > Actinopteri > Istiophoriformes > Xiphiidae > Xiphias > Xiphias gladius. Next base: position 28,111,766 of record NC_053418.1, on the reverse strand, counting down.
AAAACAGATTGCCAGAAGCCCAACATTTTCAGATGGTTGGGCTTCTGGCATGTCAGAAATTTTGTTCATTTGTCTCATCTCATGGTTTTAGCCATTACGTGGTCCAATTTCCCTCATGGTTTCTGTCAGAAGATCTATTATAAACCATTGTGGTGTTTTAATTTTATTGGAGTAGTATTTTGCATGTTGTTGCTGAAACTGTAGTCGTGAGATTGCTATGACATAGAATTTAACTTCACAGCAGAACAGATAGACCATACAATCTACATCCTCCAGGTCCGGTTCCAATTTTGTTCGTCTTGTTTGAATAACTTTTACTAGAATTTTCACTGGACATAACCAACCAAGGGTTCTGTACTTACATTCAGTGTGAGCACAAAAGTTACAGGTTCTGGTCATGTATAAAGGCTGCTGAACATGTGTGAGTTACAACAACATGCAAGATTAATAAAAATGGACAGCGTCAGCCCAGCTTTACTGTGGAGCAGTAATCAGATGAGGTTACATTTTAGGCTAGATAGATTCAAATCTGTTAGCATATGTAGAGATGTATGAGTCAAGGCTTTGAGCCCAGCTGCTTGTCAGTGTGGCAGGGAAAGTGTGCGGGAGAGTGTGGTTTTAAAGTGGGGCCTGTGTGCTGTACTTATACTATATCCCAGAAGTCTGTGGTCTTTCAGTTGGCAGTGCTTATCTAGCATCTCAGACCTCAGATCATATTCTATGGCCTGTAATTTGGTGAAACCAACTTCAACTGAATAGTGTGTGAGAGACAGGAAACATTAGTATCCCATTACCAATACTTATCTGATGTAAGCAGCTGTTGAGCTCAACTGTGTTCTTTTCACACCTGATATCAACTTTCACTGAGAAAACATATTCATATCTTTGTTTTAATAAAAACCACATGTCATATACTATATATTGGACTAGTGTTGACAGAGTTATCCTATGTCTCTGTCATGGTTAGACTGTGTATATTTGTGATGGGGGTTCAAGCTGTTTTTTCGCTGAGGGTTTTCACTCTTAAACACAATATATACATAGTCATGTGATGAAAGCCTCATTCAAGAGACACACTCTTAATGTAGCTGATGTTGTGACCACAGTTTCTCTTTTTTACTTCTGATTCCACTGTTTAAAACCCTCTGAGGACCCCCGGCTGTTCACTGTGCTTGGATTTAGGCCGCTGTAGGTCTCCTCTGTAATTCTAGCGAGATCATTGGCTGATTGTAACTCTGGTTTTATGCTAGGAAACCTCTTATTACATGAAAGACTTCTAGGGTACATTCGTAGTAACACTGACAATATATTACCATGGGAAACTGTATAATAATAACACTGGAAAATCAGTGAAGAAAAGGGAAGGAGTGGTTTAGATATCCTGGGTACTATAAGTACGTCATAAATTATAACATCAACAAAAGTGACCTAAATTCCCTCATCTTATAAAAGATTCTGCCAAGGTCAACACCTGAAAAGCTACAATTTCCGTGCAACCAAGTGGTTCCAGTTCCCATTTCGGACATTTTTCACAGGTGTGTTGTGTTTTTTTTTTTCCTCCAAGCACAAGATGTGCAGAAATCAGTCAAAACCTGAGCCACATTGTGTGCTCTTTTGTTTTTCTTCATATATTGCTCATTCAATACAATGTTTTTAGATTTCATATCTTACATATTCACTTTGATTTCTTTGTCTCTGTATGCTTCCATAACAGTAAATTACGCACCCCGAATAAACTGTATTTTGTATATTTCACATTTTTCATTTTTTCTAATTAGCACATTCTTGTGAGATTTTTAATGTCTCTCTTTTTACCTGTACTTTTTCACCTTTTGATCCTGCAGTGGGTCATGGGTTTTATTTTAACATTCAAAGGAAGATGCCAGTGTGAAAAGATGTTTTAAAATTCCTCTACTTTATGGAGATAACAGTATTTCATGAGGCTTTGATGTGACAGCAGCAGGATCTTTCCTCTGTACCGGAGATAAGCATTCATCCTCCCCAGGGCTGACTGAATAGTTTGGGGTGTGGTAGCATGTGGTGTAGTGGTGTGTATGGCAGCATAGTCCTGGGTGTGTCTCTCTTGGCTCTATGAGGGACAGCTGGAGGAGGGGAAAGGCTGCAGCTCCTGCTCTGAGAGAACCAGTGGACTGTATATGGGCTCTGGACTCTGCTTGAATCAAGCATAGCTGCAGTGGTTGAAGACATTCTGTAGACATGTGGGTATTGCTAACCTTCATGATGGGCTGCCTTTGGCTGCCGGACTCTCTCCACATGGGACTGATTGTGGATGGGCAACAGACAGATATGGTATGTACAGTAAGGTATATGACAGAATGTTTGTGATAACAGATCAAAAGGTGTAGGGATGCAGGTTTTTGGTAATATGAATGAATCAGAGAGTGAATTTCAGCTAACCTATAACATCCTTAGCCATCCTTAGTTTCATGCTCTGATCATTACACTGGATCATGTTTCAGATGTATCTAAAATGACACTTGTTCTTGCCATGTAGGAGCTAATTTAGCTATTTTGTGATGCTTCTTTGATACTCCAGCCTTTAATTTTTTTTTGTTTGTGATTGTCTTAAACGACATTGACAGCAAAAGTATGTGAGTTGAAGTGAGAACGCGGTGCTGGAATTACCCATCCAAGCAAAACACCAATGTGAAAGCTACTTGTAGACCTCAGATGCTGCTAATACTCCTTGACTTTGACCTTGACCTCCCTGCGGAACTCCCTCTGTACTGTGTAGACATATCTCCTGACACAACCCTCCTCCAGCAAAATCTTAGACATGGTTTCTCTAATACCACCCCTCTGATTATGTATAGCTCCAGATGATGGAATATGTTTGTCTAGCTGTATGGTTCAAAAGAAATAGTTTCCTCGCCTAGAGATATAGATTGCTTGGTTTATGGTAGCTCGCACTCTTGTCCTTTTGGCATTCCTACTGGCTTTTTCCAAATGAACCAGGAGTTTTGAACCAAGTTAATGTGGACTGACACGTAACACATTCATCTGACATTTTGGTGGCATTGCACTGTGGGACTGTTCTGTTTAGATGAACTGCCAAAGTACACAGAATAGGGCAATCACAACACACAGGTGGTCTGGTTGTATGGCCTATACCAGAGTTCAACTAGCATGTTTCCCACCAGCCCAAACGAACCAAACCAAAATGTGGTAAATAACTGATGATTAGTCCCTGTTCTGGCTCTAACTCCAAAAATCATGGATCCTTCACTTCCCATAATGCAGTAATAATATTAATCTTTAGACCCTCCCTGCCTGTTGTTGTTTTTTTTTTTTGATTCTTTTATGTGTCTCCATCTAGATAAATAGTTTGGCATTTTGGGAAATATGCTTATTCACTTCCTTGCCGAGAGTTAGATGAGAGGATCGATGTCAGTCTCATATGAACACACTGGGACTCTCGTACTAAGTGGAACTCCGCTTGTTGGTTTCAATGCAACAATGAATGCAACAGTTGTGTGTTGCTCAGGAGCATGTTTTTGGTCATTCTGTATCCGTTGTGTGTAATGCACTGACCTCTGATACACAAGTTGATCACTCGCATGTATACAATCCACACTGCACATGTTAAATATAACCCAATGTGCAACTGCTCCGGCAGGGTGTTTGTCAGTGCAACAGGCTGGAGGATGAATCTGAGTCTTTCGAAAACTAGGTTTGTAGTTGGTTTGTCACAACACTAACTGTGTGTGAGAATCAGATTGTCCCCCTACCGACCAAGCTGGTTTCGCCCTTGCTGAGAAACAACCCTTTTATTTAGTTTAATTGACAGTAAACAAAGACTGGGGTGAGGCTGTAACAACATCATTAACATTAAGATAAGTAATTATAAAATGAAATGACAAATAATGCAAGATTATAAGACTGAAGATAAATAATTTTTTTTGTTTTTAATAGTTTGTCACAAGACAGGCATTCTCACCTTAGGAATACTGTGCTTTGCTGCCTTGCCTTGCTTGATTCAACTGTATTCATTCAGTTGTAGCAAGTTTTCATTATATTACAATTACACAGTCACACCTACAGTATAAATAAAAGTGTAGATTTAATTTTTTTTCCCCCAATAAACATGTAGTTTTTTTTCTCGTTTTTTCTGGTTATGCTGCATACGGGCGAAACAAGCTACACCAATCAGAAGTTTTAGCCAGCCTGTAATGTGGCCTGACAGGTGAAAGTCAGGAAAAAAAAGCCCACTACATACTTGCTGGTGCTAATAAAGCATTATATTGAGCTGGTGTTCCTACAGGCCTTCCTAATATTTGTGCAATTATACAATCAGCCAATCATCTGGCGGCAGTGCAATGCATAAAATCCTGCAAATACAGGTCAGGATCTTCAGATGATGTTCACATCAAACATCAGAATGGGGGGAAAATGTGATCTCAGTGACTTTGACTGTGGCATGATTGTTGTTGCCAGATGGGCTGGTTGAGCATTTCTGACACTGCTGATCTCCTTAGATTTTCACACACAACAGTCTCTAGAGTTTACTCAGAATGGTGTAACAAAACCAAAAAACATCCTGTGAGCAGCAGTTCTGAGGACGGAACACCTTGTTGATGAGCGAGGTCAGAGGAGAATGGCCAGCCTGGTTAGAGCTGACAGAAAGGCTACAGTATCTCAGATAACTACTCTTTACAACTGTGGTGAGCAGAGAAGCATCTCAAAATGCACAACACGCCCAACCTTGCAGCGGATGGGCTACAACAGCAGATGATAAGGGTTTCACTCCTGTCAGCCAAGTACAGAAATCTGAGGCTGCAGTGGGCACAGTCTCACCAAAACAGGACAGTTGAAGACTGGACAAATGTAGCCTGGTCCAATGAATCTCGATTTCTGCTGAGGCACGCAGAAGGTATGGTCGGAATTTGGCATAAACAGAATGAATCCATGGATCCAACCTGTCCTGTGTAAACTGTTCATACCGGTGGAGGTGTAATGGTGTTGGGAATGTTTTCTTGGCACAATCTGGGCCCCTTAATACCACTAAATTTGCTCTCCTCCCGGTTGCTGACCACTGCCCTGCTCCCTGACTTTGCCTCCTGTTTATCCTTGCCTGGTTTTGTCTGCTTAGCCTAAATAAAGGTAAACTATGTTGAACTTTTTATCAGTGCCCCGAGTCATGCATTTGATCCTTTCAATCCCATGACAGTATAATCTGGCCAGTATGGTCTCAGCTGACTCAGGTCCAGTACACAAAGAGCTTGTTGCTCAGGCTGCAAACTGCCATGAACAGCAAATCTCCTCACTAGTCAGAGATCTGCAGGAGGTTTCTGTCAGTCTTGAACGCATCCTGGGTGCCATCAGCAAGTGGATTCAGCAGCTCACTGCAGTGTCTCCAGTCCCCGTTCCTGCTCTGGTAGTTTCCAACACAGAACCCCACCTGTTGCTGCATGAACTGCTAATCCAGAGAGCCGGGAACATGCAGGCTATCCCTACTTACCGTCAGAAAGACTATGAGGAACCACTGATTGGGAGAGGCAGTCTCCCATCTGCTTAATCTGTGTCAGGAAGGCAAACGAGTAGCAGACTACTCCATTGAGCTCCAGACTGTAAGTGTAGAAAGTAGGTGGAACCAAAATGCTGCATATGATGCCTATTATCATGGTCTTGCTAATGATGTTAGAGATGAATTGGCTGCGTGGGAATTACCAGCAGAACTTGATAAGTTATTGACTGCCGCCTCCAAGAGAGGCGCAGATAGAAAAAGCGACCCAGCAGCCCTCAGCCTCACCCAGATGTCTCTCCTGCTGCTTGTTCATCTTCCTCCGGTGTCTCTACTGCCTACCCTGCCTTTGCTAGTTCTTCCTAACCCTCTAAGGACATCTCGGGACCAACGCAGCTGGGCTGCACCAAACTCATTCCGGAGGAGTGATGCTAGCCTTTGCTTGGACTGTGGCCAGTCCGGTCACTTGGACTCTGATTTGGTCACGGGACCTTTCCAGACGCCCTCTTGTCCTCTTCAACATGCCCCACTCATTTTTCTGGACCAGCTACAGGTGGCAGTGTTTATTGACTCTGGGGCAGATGCCGGCCTTATGGACAAAGGACTGGTGGTCCAGTTGTGGCTGAACTTAAAGCTTTCGCTCAACAGTTGAAGCAAACACCCTCAATGGACATCTTCTATGCTATATTACCCACTGCAAAGCTCCCCTGCATATGAGCATGTCTGGTAACCACCATGAAACCACTAACTTTCAGGTCATTGACTCTCCAGTTACCGTTCATTATGGGTTATCCCTGGCTGTGCACTCACATGTCAACTTGGCCACAGGGGCCATTCTGGGGTGCAGCCCACACTGCATTGCTGTCTGTTTAAATGGGCTACATTGCCAACTCTGAGTCAGGAGTTCCAGGCAGGAATCCCGGAATACCTTGACATCAAGAAGGTGTTTAATAAAGCCAGAGCAACCTTAGGCAGCTTGCTGCCCAGCTGGCACCATCTATCCGTCATCCAACCCTACTGGAGGGATTCTTCTTTGTGGAGAAGAAGGATAGGACTCTGCGATTTTATGTTTTTTTTTTTTTTTTTTTGTCCTTTGCCAGTCACATCACTTATGAATATTTGGTCATGCCCTTTCGACTCATCAGTGCTCCTAATGTGTTTCAGGCTCTTGTCAACGACATGCCTAATTGGTTTGTCTTTGAGGATGATGCCATTTTAAACATTTTTTCCAACACCAGGCAGGGACACGCCGTTGTCCAGTTGGGCGGTCCTCTCCACTGAGGACCAGAAACTCTATCCTTGTGCCCTCTTTTTCCGCAAGCTTTCTTTGGCTTCAAGAAATCAAATCATTGTGAAGTGGGAGCTGCTGGCGCAGCTGCCATCAAGCTAGCCCTGGACGAGTTGAGACACTGGCTGGAGGGCAGAGCAGCTGTTTGTGGTCAGGATGAATCACAGTACATCTGCACTACTAAGCACCTCAACTCTCCCCACGCTAGATGGGCCCTGTTCTCCCATCAGTTTAACTTTGTCCTCTACTACATTCAACATCAAGCCTGATGCCCTGTCCTGCAAGTTCCCACAGATTCTAAAGTTCCTCATGCCATTCCTCATGCCTGGCATGCCATCTGGGGGCAGTTCTTATCCTGTCCCCATCCATCAGCACTTCCGGTAGTTCACCGGGGGGGCTGATGTCCAGGAGTTTGTGGCTGCCTCACCAATCTGCTAGAAGCACAAGGTCTTGCACCAAGCCCTGGCTGGGTTCCTGCAGCTGCTGCCCATCTTTCATTGCCCCTGGTTCCACATCTCTGTGGACTTCATCATGGGTTTGCCACAGTCTGATGGTAATACAGTCATTCTCATAGTCATAGACCAGTTCTCCACGCTGGCACATTTCCTTCCAAATGTTGCCAAATGTCTTCTGTCTGCATAGCCTCTTGAGAGACCTGGTCTCTCACAGTTTTTCCCCACCAATTCACCTCTTTTTTCTGGAAGGAATTTTGCAGCCTTAAGTCAGTCTCCTATTCAGGTTCTACCCCCAGACCCACAGTCAGACGGAAGCTCAACCAGGATCTGGAGATGACACTGCACTCTCTCCCCTCACAAAACCCATCCCTTTGGCCCAAGCAACTTGCAGAAAGGGCAGAAAGACCCACAAACAAGCAGCAACTGAAGGTAATTGCAGATAAGGCCTGGAAAATGATTTCAAGGGAAACAAGGGATTTTCATCCAAGTATTAAAAATAATCCCTATATATATATTATGTTGGTTTGTCATATTACTTTTGAAGCTCTGAAAATGAGGGACTCTATGAAAATTAAAGCTGAAAGTCTACACTTCAGTCACATCTTGATGCCTTTGTTTTGAATCCATTGTGGTGGTGTAAAGAGGCAAAATTACGAAAATAGTGTCACTGTCAAAATATTTATTGACTAATTGTATTTTGTTCCTGACTATGTCGGACAATGATGGTCACTATCATGGCAGCAGGCAAGTGACAATATCATCCCCTGTTTGGAGTGTAAAATGTAATGTGAGTGGTTAACGCTGTCGTTTTTTACCCTTCCAGTTGTTCCATTTGCAGAGTGTTTAAAGTCAAGTCACATTTCCCTCACTGTGGCTCTACATATTAAAGGGGCTGATGAAAAGGTATCAAAGCACTATGTTTTATCGCGATACTTTATGACGCACAACTGATGAAAATCACTAATCTAATAAATGCGTAACAACTGAGGCGAGTCAGTTCCCGTGTCTCTCTGTGGAATCTCTCAAGAAACATTGTGTAGGTAGTTCTGGATGTGGTGTACCTCCTCAACTTTGGTATGGTCATGGTATGTATGCTTGTGTTGGTTTAGGATTTCCTTTGTTTTTGATTCTCAGTTATTTTATACAGTTGTCCCAGTCTGTCAGAGGAATGATGATGAGCAATGTGGGGAAGATTAGCTGGACAAATAGCCTCAGGTGCAGAGTTACCAAGTGTCTGCTGGCTGTGAAAACTGTAGTAACAATGGCAGCTTGTCCAGGATAAAGGAGCATTGTGTACTGCTGAACAAGGGGAATCTGTGTCTGTACTGCCTCTGTATTGTGCCTCCTCTTCATGCCACTCAGCTGAGCATCGTTATCTTCTCACTTTTGTATCAGGTGGTCTTTGAAGTCTATGAGCTCCGGACTTTTATTAGTGTCCTCCTTTGAAATTCATGATGTTGGCAGATTATTGATTTCTATCTGAACATGTACATGCTGGCTTTCTTTCAACATTATACTTCGAACCTTTGCTTTTAAACAACTGCTTTTATGTGCAAACATAATTTTTCCTCATCCCATGTTCAATGTTTTGGTTTAGCGCGTTACCATCTTAACATTTGCTAAGTAGAACTAAATGTACAGCTGACACTGAGTGGAATGTCATTAGTTGTTGCAGCAGTTTGGTCATAAACCAAAGAATTGGACATAGTGAATTTCTGACCTGATGATTTTGCTAGATGAAAAGTCCATGGATCACCAAAATCAATGGAATTTATCCTCCAGTAAGCTGTGCATTGTGATGGATGTTTCCTTCTAACAGAGGTTGGCAAAACAATCGTATGCCCACTTTACCTGTATTCATACCCTTCTGTTTAGATGAGGAGAGCAAGATTACTATAAAGTGATTCAGTATTTACTGAGCAAGGCAGCTAGCATTTTGAGCCCTTACACTTGATTGTCTTGGCAGCACTGAGATTCAGGTAATGACTAGACAGCAGTGTGTTAACTTACATTAAATTTAAGGGAAGTTATACAACCTGCCTGCTGCATCTGCTTCTCAGGTTACTCTTTTACTGTCTACCTTTTGAGAATTTCACATGGAATGGTGTTGAAGAGACAAATGTGTAATTGCAGTTTCTTTTTTTCTTCTGTCAGGATCCCCTGTTTGAGAGAAACCCTCTGGGCTCCACCCATAAAGATACTGCTGTTCAAAG